>NC_089768.1:32612500-32765000 GCF_040412425.1 Macrobrachium rosenbergii
ACATTCGTCACGTACAAATATTTTCTCCTTTGCCTCCAAGGAAAAACATTCCTTTGCTATTTGGGTCCCTAGATGGAAGCGATAGCGAGAAATCCTTTAGCTTCTGTGAAGTATTTTTAGGAGAGAGAGAGAGAGAGAGAGAGAGAGAGAGAGAGAAGAGAGAGAGAGAAGAGGGGAATTCTCTCATTCCCTTAGAAACCTATAATCTTAAAATGAATCACTGATAATGAGCTATTTAAGCTCTCGACAGAAGGTTGGCGGAAGGGAAAGAAAGAGAAAAAAAGAACGAAAGAAAAAAGAATGAAATAAAGGAGAAAGAAAAATAGGGAAAGAAAGAACGAGAAAAACTCCAATATCCACTCATTTCTAATCGTGGGCAAAAGCGGATCTAACCCATAAGACGCCCAAGTAGACATTTGCAGTGGGTAAGTTGGCATCAGAGAATGACTTGCAATTAAAACGAGAGCGAGCACTCGGCGCAATTAACAATTAAACTTTAATTAGTTTTAATATCGTGAGCGCCCTTTGCAGCAGATGGTCCTAACGAATTCATTCAGCATTGATGATATCATAGAGCCCGGGGTCGCACTGAAGGAGAGCCTCATTTGGCATTGGTAATATTTAAAATTGAGGGAACTCCCACGCCTCTTGTACATCTGAGCTGTTGTACCAGGATCGAGGAGATTTTTTTTTTTCTCTCCGCCATCAGTGTTTGAAGAAGAGGCATAGGTTAGGTATTTGTAATTTATATATAAAATTATATAACAGAAAGCAAACAGCTTCTCTGTATAAAAGGTTGCATTCCCATTCGAATAATATCTAAATGAACCAAAATATTCTATGTTGCTTGAATAAAGAATCCTATTATTCTCTACTCTAATACAATGTACAGTGCAAAAGCACATCTCTTGCGCATATATGAACAAACAAACAAACAAACACACACACAGCCTCACATCACCAAATACTCGGAGGCTTTATCGTAAATTAAGCTACTAATCTCCGAAGATCCCTTTGGCTTCCGAAGTCTGCTGTTAGAGCAATAAACTAACTTTATTGGTTTCCTCGTCTTGAGTAACAAAGATCTGCCACATTGACAATTGATCCGTGATTCCTTTTTCCTGCCGAGACCGACCAGATTTGCTGAACAGCAGCACCAGTATGCAGTAAATGTTTAGCTTCGCTGTCCAACTTCTCGGTTCCAGCGGTCCTTTTATTCCTCACACCGTTGGACTGTGGAACAGTCTCCCTGATGATTTGTGCAATTGGAACCTCAAAAGTTCAAGCAAAGATGCAATGCATCGCTACCCTAAAGCAGTTCTCCTTGTATTTTATAGTTTACTTACATTTTTACCTGTTTATTAATTTGTCAGTTTATTTTTCTTTTCTTATAACTGATCTTCTCTTTCTATCTTTCCTATTACCTTCTGTTACTTCTTTTAAATTATTATGATTATTATTAAAATAGTTTAACCAGACCACTTACTTCTTTTAAAAGAACACCATATTCTTTGGAACCTCGAATTTTAAGTCAGTGGTCCGTGTGGGCTTGTTCCATTTGAACAGAGTTCGTGTTCTGGATAATAATAATAATAATAATAATAATAATAATAATAATAATAATAATAATAATAATAATATTGAAATATCCTTAGAATAGATCAGCGGATTTTGCTAGGGCTAGATTTGCTGCTGAGGAAACCATCTCGTTAATATTTATAATATGGTTGTTATGGCGGAGGTATGCCCTCGGCTTAGTGCCCATGTAGATATCTTTGTTTTTCTGTTTATTCTTGTTGAACTATTTCAAATGAATTGATGTTTCTTTAGCAGAAAGGTCATAGTGTAAATAAGTTAGTACAAAATTTAAAAGGTGTAGAATGAAATACGTTATGAAGAGAAGTATATTGTGCACCAGTTGACCCAAGTAGTACCTGGTAGATGGTCGACTGTTATGTGTCGTAGCTGCGTTAGTGAAACCCATGGGGCTTGCAACCGCATTCCGTAAAGGCATGCTGAAACCGGAGCGCTAACCCTACCAGGAATCACAAGTTTTAAGGAAAGAGAAATGCTGTATAAATTTATCGTCTTAGGTGCGCTGCCTCCTCCCCCTTACCACCCTCCCCACACCACCTTCGTCACCTGTGACCCCTGACCTCTCCATGACCTCGTTCGTGGATACGACGATGTTATTGAGCGCTCTCGACATGCTCTATGACGTCTCTTCCCCCTAAATGGCCCGTCACGACTTTTCGAGCATCGACGGCGAGACTCGGTCAATGGAAAAATCCTTCCCTCCGGTCAGGTGTCTTTCGGCAGATCTCGGAAATCTCAAAGGGGAAACTTTTCCTGAGCTCAGGT
This sequence comes from Macrobrachium rosenbergii, assembly GCF_040412425.1. Taxonomy (NCBI): domain Eukaryota; kingdom Metazoa; phylum Arthropoda; class Malacostraca; order Decapoda; family Palaemonidae; genus Macrobrachium; species Macrobrachium rosenbergii. Next base: position 32,614,862 of record NC_089768.1, read on the forward strand.
CAGGTTTCTATTGAAGGCCTGCGAAGGTTTTACGTCTTCGAAGCGGAGAGAAAGGTCTGGGGCCCCCACTTCGAATTGTTTTCGCGTTCATCTCGAAAGAGATGTTGTGCGAAGTAAAAGTGAAATGCGCATTTCCTTTTTAGGTCTGTGAAGGTGAGAGCGTAAGAGGGGAAGCGATATGTTAATGAGCGCGACAGACAACTCGGTGCTCTCATTAAACAAGTTAATAACTGGAATGAACAACCTTTGCCTCCTGTCATTTGTAGATTTTGACCCTGACGTGCTCGTTGGTGCCGGCGGTTAAGATCGCGTTCGCGTTATTGAACGCCTCAGGGAATTTCCCTGTTTAATCGTCGATATCGATATTGATTTTGTTCCGCAGTTCTAAAGACGTGAATTTATATGATATATTTCCCTGACTCGTCAAACGAAAGTATGGGAGTCTTAGATTATTGAAGTTTGTGAAAAGTATTTAAAACAGATTGCATTTGTCGGGTAAAAATGCACACTTAAATAGTTATTCTACAAACGAAAATTCACTTTGATACTTTCTTGTCCTGTGGTGCTGGGTCGTTGTGACAAGCGTATCCAAAATGTGAAGAAATAGAAAAAGTCAAGAGGGCAGTGTGTTCATTATAATTGCATTTGTATCTGACAAAGAAAAGTGACTATCAGATTTTAAATATATATCTAACCTTGTAGATATATACTGAATCTTGTAGGTTAACTCTCGTTTCTACTGGTTTGTCACCTCAGTAGTTGACTTCTCTCTCTCTCTCTCTCTCTCTCTCTCTCTCTCTCTCTCTCTCTCTCTCTCTCTCTCTCTCTCAGGGTTGACACCTGACAACGTTTCATCACTACACTGAAGTGACGAAGTAAGCTAACGTTTCTCACTGTGATTTCCACGGGCTCTGTGTCAAGGATTTCCTGTAGTAGAGAGCGTTGTGGGTGCTGTTGGTATATTGGAGTTTTCATGGGTGAATTTTGTCGTTTGAATTTCTTTTCTCATTTTTGCTTTCTCTGAAAAATTTTCGTGCTGCAAAAGATGTATTTTTATATAAATACTGTTGTAGCAAGGCATTAAAGGTGAGAGAGAGAGAGAGAGAGAGAGAGAGAGAGAGAGAGAGAGAGAGAGAGAGAGAGAGAGAGAGAGAGAGAATATTTTGGCTCCTGAAGACTGCCATGTAGGTCATCTCCATGCAGAAACGTTGGTGTCTATAACTATTTACTTTACCATGGCACTTTGTCACGTTATATTTGTTTAAGTTACCTTTTTTTAAATTTATCATTTTCATACGCATTTCTTTTTAATTTATCATTTTCATACGCATTTCTTATTCATTGTGACTTTCCCATTAGCGGACAGTCATGTTTTCCACGATACCCCTTTGTACGTGGGGTCTGAGCACGACTTTCGTTGACCCTCGTACTCCCTCGGGCCACTGAAAATCTTCGTAAACTTTAAAGTTTTTAGTTATTTTTATATTACAAAGAAACCTTCAGACTTTCTAGGCTCGTCTATTTCTGGAGGAGGAAATGGGATAAACTGTGCTGTTGTTTGTTCATCTTGGAATTAGTTCATGGTGAACAACCACGATTTAACGACTTGTCAGATAACCTCTCGTTTTATTGACCGTTGAGTGATAACTTCCGGTGAAAGCGTTTTCCTATGCACTGCTCTTGAATGAAGCTCCAACTCAAGAAAGTCTGACACTTTTTTCCATCCTCATCAAATGAAACACGTTTCATTTTCTGTCGAACACACTTTTTCCAGACAATCACTATGGTGTTTCGTCGTACATTTTTACCTCCACCAGACTCTTCCAGTAGACTCTCTCTCTCTCTCTCTCTCTCTCTCTCTCTCTCTCTCTCTCTCTCTCTCTCTCTCTCTCTCTCCTACCCCGACCCTCTTCCACTCTGACCTCCTGGAAGTCCTCTGGAAAGGCTCGGCGGCGCCGGCTGGGAAGGTTAAGCCTGGAATAGAGAAGGAGACGTGGAGAGATGACGAAGAACCTCGCCGGGCTTGTGGGCGGCCGTCGAATTGGGAAGAGGTCACGGACATCCTTTCCGGTGCCATTGTTTTTTCGTTTGGGCTTCATTGCACCTCCTGCTGATTCGGTAGTTCACGCCCATCGGCGGCTTCTGCCGCTGCAGGAGGAGGAGGAGGAGGAGGAGGAGCGGCACCAGTTGAGAGAGAGAGAGAGAGAGGTTGTTCTTCCTTCAAGGTCGAGAAAGTCATCGGGTAAAAGTCTCGAGAGTAATCGTCGTCATTTCTTGTACTCCTTGACACTTTTCCCTGGCAAAGAAACCTTTTGCACAGTGTTTTCTTTTTTCATTTTTCCGTTTTCTAGTGAGTCTTTTTTTTAGTGCTTTTTTTCGTGTTTATTTCGTTCCTGGCGTCTTTCCGGCAAAGAGACGTAAATCACATAGGTTATCTTTTCTCTAACACTTTTTAGTTTTCTGTAAAAGAAAACTATTGTGCCGGCTTTGTCTGTCCGTCCGCACTTTTTTCTGTTGGCACTTTATTCTGTCCGCCCTGAGATCTTAAAAATTACAGAGGCTAGAGGGCTGCAAATTGGTATGTTGATCTTCCACCCTCCAGTCATCAAACATACCAAATTGCAGCCCTCTAGCCTCAGTAGTTTATATCTTATTTTAGGTTAAAGTTAGCCATAATCATGCTTCTGGCAACGATATAGGCGAGACCACAACCGGGGCATGGTTAAAGTTCCATGGGCCGCGTCTCATACAGCAGTGTACCGAGATCACCGAAAGATATATCTGTTTTCGGCGGCCTTGATTATACGCTGTAGCGGCTGTACAGAAAACTCGAATGCGCCGAAAAAACTCCGGCGCATTTCTTACTTGTTTTCTTTCAGTCTGACGTCATTCCGGCAAAAGACGCCCTGACAGAGGAACGTCAATCGCTTATATATGCTTCGTCTTCCTCTTTCCCGCAAAAGGCGTGAGAAGACATAATTCACTTTTCCTTTTCCAATTCTTTCTCGAGTGATTGCCGCAGCTTTTTTTTTTTTTTTTTTTTTTTTTTACTACGTATTGTTTATTTATTCTTTTTTTTTGTGGGGGTTGGGTTGAGCGGAGGGCTTCTGAAGCTGTGCACAGAGGGAATGATTGTTTTAAAGGGATGCTTTTTTTTTTTTTCCATCACGCCACATGCCCATATTGGGAGGTTTTATTTCCTGCAGCGCTTCTGCTGTGCTGCTGTTGCTGTTCGTGTGTTGCAAGAAGGCGGCCCCTCTCTCTCTCTCTCTCTCTCTCTCTCTCTCTCTCTCTCTCTCTCTCTCTCTCTCTCTCTCTCTCTCCGAAAATGCAGAAGCGTGTAGGTGTTACCAATATGGGTGCAGTTCAAATAAACTTACTGATGTACTTGCATCGAAAATCATAACCATTCTCTCTCTCTCTCTCTCTCTCTCTCTCTCTCTCTCTCTCTCTCTCTCTCTCTCTCTCCCCATGATAATGCAGTTCAAACAAACATACTGATGTACTTATATTACAAATCATAAATCATAGCTCTCTCTCTCTCTCTCTCTCTCTCTCTCTCTCTCTCTCTCTCTCTCTCTCTCTCTCATGATAATGCAGTTCAAACAAACATACTGATGTACTTATATTACAAATCATAGCTATTCTCTCTCTCTCTCTCTTTCTCTCTCTCTCTCTCTCTCTCTCTCTCTCTCTCTCTCTCTCTCATTTAATGCAGTTCAAACAAAACAAACTTGTTTGCAGATATCTTTTGTTCATTTCTTTCTTTCTCGAGTATTTACTTTGAAAAGATACTTTAATCATTTTTCTTTTGTTTGAAAATATTGGTTTTCTTTCTTTCAATTTAGTCATTGATGTTTTAAATTTTCCTTCTCGAAATGCTGGTTTACGGTTAGTCATTCATGTTTTAAATTTCCGCTTATTAATTGGTTGGTCATTATTTTATTATTATTATTATTATTATTATTATTATTATTATTATTATTATTGTTGTTGTTGTTGTTGTTGATGATGAAGCAATTTGATGCTCTAAGGTTATGTATCATCAGTTTTATTACTGTAGCTCGTTCATTACTTTATTTTTGCAGATAGAAAATAATGGTTCTTCCTTAAATAAATTCTCTCTCTCTCTCTCTCTCTCTCTCTCTCTCTCTCTCTCTCTATATATATATATATATATATATATATATATATATATATATATATATATATATATATATATATTTATATATATAAATATATATATACGTATATAATTTCCATTTCTTTGCCCCCTCATTAATATATCATAGATCTATCAGCATGCAGAGCGGCACCTTATTCCGCGTCAGTACGCGCCCGCGAGCGCATTTCGTGGCGAGAAGTCTGACAAAACAATGGCTTCTCACAAGTTATGAATAATTGATGCTGTTATCTTTGGCGTTGTCTATTTCCAAGCTAACTGTTTCGATCGGCCTTCAATCTGTGTCGTCCTTCTTGTGTGAAGTCCTAAGGCCTTCTCGCACATGCATAATGTATAAGTTATCTTTCATTCTGATTTTTCATCTCCTAAGAATTATAAGATTTTGTTGCCTTCATCAATTTTATTTTTCGAGGAAGCGTGTGGAGAGTAAATCGTCATGATTTTGTTTTTACTACGATTTTATAATATATTTCAACATGTCGAAGTTCTTGGTAATTCATTATAATGAATAATCAGTTAACCAAAACCTATATTTTTCGGTGTAGTTCGAGGGAATGTTTCCCTGGACTTTTGATCTCTGGGTCAAATTTCCCCCTGAGGTTTGATAAACAATCTTAATATGGTCCCGCTTTGAGATTTTTATCTTTCCCATGGGGGAAGATTAGTACTTTATTTTCTTTTATTGTTTTTCAATTTGCTTATTTCTTTTCATCATCAGTATTCAAAGTTGAATTTATTATTATTATTATTATTATTATTATTATTATTATTATTATTATTATTATTATTATTGGTACAAAATTCACAATGTCATGAAAACTGTTGTGTAATAAAAATCCAAAATTATATAAATAAGTTGTATCTTTTATTAATACAACTTATTTATGTAATTGTGGTTGTATTTTTATTATTATTTTTATTATTATTATTATTATTATTATTATTATTATTATTAATTATTATTATTATTATTCTAATTCACAATGTTGTGTAAATAAGAATAAAGTATGTGATTATTATATTTTATTATTATTATTATTGTTATTATTATTATTATTATTATTATTATTATTATTATTAGGTTATAAGTAATCACTGTTACAGAAAATGTCCCAAAACATATAAAGATGCCTAGGAAGGTGTTTACGAAACTATAAACTAGCATATAACATCCCTAAGATGAACCCTCAGACCGCCATTATTCAATAAAATACCCCAAGAAATAAAAAAAATAAATTAATTAAAACTGTGGAAACGATCCCAGAGGCTACGAGAGAGAGAGAGAGAGAGAGAGAGAGAGAGAGAGAGAGAGAGAGAGAGAGAGAGAGAGAGAGAGAGACTCGTATCTGGAAGCACTTAGACCGGCCATTTGTTTTTATGCCCCTCTTGGTTCTTCTCGGTGAGATAAGGTATTATTCCACCTGTTTGTGCTGATAACAGTCGAGGGATTTCTTCTTCCTTTAATCTCTGTCTTTTATGTTTCTGTTTGTTAGCAGAAGGGAATCTTATCTCCCCTGAAATGGAGGGTGGTGGTTGTGTTACTAGTTTTAGTAGTAGTACTAGTAATAGTAGCCCTCATTAACATACATCTGAATAGAACACGAGAGAAAATGGAAGAAGGGGAAGACCAGGGGAAAACTGAAATTAGAATGAAGACTTCCGTTGTTAAACGATGGAGATTCTGTCTTCCTTCTGATTGGTCGATAAATTTGAATTGTGACCATTGGTGGGAGCCGAGCTGCTTCAGCGCCCAAGCCCGATTGGTTTCGTTGATATTGACGAAGGATGTTTACCGTCATCTCTAAAATAAAACACACTTAGATGAGAAAGGTTACTAAGAAAATATCGCCGTGGGGCACTGCCGGCATTGGAGGTTCTTTGCGGCGTCCCTTCGGCCCCTAGCTGCAACCTCTTTCATTCCATTTATTGTACCTCCGTTCATGTTTTCTTTCATCCATCTTACTCTCCAACCTCTCCTGGCAATTGTTTTTCACTCTCAAATTCCCTTTTAGAGCCGGATGACCTCATAAGTCCCACCGCTTGGCCTTTGGCCCAAATTTTATAGTCCGGTCCGTTGCACTAAGAAAAAATAAACGAGAAGAAAATATGCTAAACTAAGGAAAAATGAGGAAAAAGAAAACATACTAAGCATTGGTAATCAAAGTCAAGAATCTCGAAGGTCAGCGTTTAGAAACAATGGGAGTATGGTCACCATCCGCCATATGGTATCAGATAGCAGGATAGGTATATCAGGGAGTGAAGTTATACGGGGGCCGCGTTGGGGCGGGGGCGAGGGGTTGGAGAGGGAATAGTGCAGGAAGCGACGGGTAAGAATAGGTACCTGGTTACTCTTATCGAGAATGTGAGGGAATTTAATATAAATAAAATTCCAACCTTATGGCTCTTTCTTATCGTCAGTGCTTATGGTTATCACCTGGGCCTTTTAAGTGGAGCTCTTGCAGAGACAAACAGTTCACGATAATATATATATATATATATATATATATATATATATATATATATATATATATATATATATATATATATATATATATATATATATATATATATAATATATATATATATATATATATATATGTAATGTAATGATTGCGTGTGCGTTTATAAATTCAAACATGGTGACAAGTCTAAATATAAGGACAGTAAAGTCAAATATACTACTCTGTATTAATCTAGCCAATAATCGTAGATAGATAGATAGATAGATAGACAGATAGATAGATACATAGATAGATAGATACATACATACATAGATAGATAGATAGATAGATAGAAGTTTATTGACCACAACATAATACAATTCAAATTACAAGCTCTTGGATACGGTCCAACAAAAATACATCAAAATAGACATATACAAAGCGACTCAGTAGCTACCGCAACCCCCCGTGGACAAACGCAGGTTTAAGTTGGACGCGGCCTGCGTAGTAAAATCCACTCGGAAAACTTACTGTAATACAATTGACTTAATAATATGTGACGCCATCCCCCGCCAGAGGCACTGAGGAGGTCTTCTTCAAGACCTGGAGGCCACTTGGAATCCCTTCTTCCTTGTGGCCATACCCAGAGGTAGGATACACCTGCATATCTTATCTTTTGACTGGAGGTTAAGCCTTATCGCCGAATGGTGGGCGGTTGTGAGTCATCTCTCTCTCTCTCTCTCTCTCTCTCTCTCTCTCTCTCTCTCTCTCTCTCTCTCTCTCTGTAGTAGAACTTCCATGAAATTTATCACGTATTTATCTTTGCATTTTTGTTTACCAGAAAAAGATTGTGGGGGAGAGAAATTAAATATTCCTTTTAGTTCCTGGCAAATATTTTGCCCCGGGTACGTCGAAGTAGCGGGAGAGAGGTAGACAGCAATAGGTCGCAAGCACACGTATAGAGAGAGAGAGAGGGGAGGGGGAGGGGGGTTTGGGGAGGCGGTTGCAGTCATGCAATTCCCCACGAGGATATCACGTAATGCGACCGCTACGATCTGCCGCCTTCGGGGCTCGCAACGATTTCTGCACGCCGACAAAAAACCCTTGTAGATGTGGCGACCCTGGAAACCAGAGAGCCGAGCCTGCGGTCGCCAATGGATGATGCTCTCTCTCTCTCTCTCTCTCTCTCTCTCTCTCTCTCTCTCTCTCTCTCCAGGTGTTTTCCTGGACAGTGCTTGATCGAGAGACGGAAAAAGATGGGATGGATTATACGCGTAGAATTGGTTCCGTCTCGCTGAAGTATGGTCGCCTGGTCAAGCTAGGTAGAGCTCTCCTCGGACTGAGTATCCTCTCTCTCTCTCTCTCTCTCTCTCTCTCTCTCTCTCTCTCTCTCTCTCTCTCTCTCTCTCTCTCATATCCAGCAGCGATCATCCACCACACGTGACTAATTATCACATACAGATTCACTAGGTAGGTCAGCAGAATTGTGATGAGAGCACTAGGGGTCCGTCTTGTAAAACCTCTTCAGAACTGTCTGATTTTAATACACCGTCATTTAAAAGAGAAAGTCCTTACAGGAGACTTTATAAGAATTCTTGGGTAATTTGGACCCTCAAGGAAAGCATGAAAAATGGGTTTAATAATAATAATAATAATAATAATAATAATAATAATAATAATAATAATAATAATAATAATGTGTAATAAAAATCCACAATTATATAGTAAATATATTACTATGTAAAATGGTTTATTTTACGTAGTAATATATTTACTATGTAATTGTGGATTTTTATTACACAGATTGTTTTTCACGAAATTGTGAATCATATTAGCAACAACAACAACAACAACAACAACAACTACTACTACTACTACTACTACTACTACTACTACTACTACTACTAATAATAATAATAATAATAATAATAATAATAATAATAATAATAATAATAATTTTTTACTTTTCATCTCTGAAGCGGCCGATAAACTAGGCATCATTTCCCAACCGTTTCAACACTTTTATCATTATCCTCAAATTATTGTCCAACGAAGGAACCCCTTCATTTATCACCCGTGTTTGTAAGGAATAGGAAAAAAGGGCCTGTAACATGTTTGCAGTAAATATAAACAGTGAAAAGTTGGTGGGTGTTTGCTCGGGGTTAAACGAGATATCGGATCTCAGAAAATCCTGATGGCGAGTGAGCGAGTGATGGTTTGTTTATGCACGTTGGTCCTAGGAAGGGCTTCAGTCTTGCAGAGAGAGAGAGAGAGAGAGAGAGAGAGAGAGAGAGAGAGAGAGAGAGAGAAGAGACTCAATTACCTCTCTTTAGCAGTAACTTTGCAGGGCTGTAGATGTGGAGAAGTACTTCGTACAATGATAATCGTAGTACCATTGGCATATTATCTGATTACTGAGCAAATCTTATATAGAACAGATACATAGATGAATTAGGAAGATCAAAAAGCATATACAAAGATTTTTAACAGCTTACTTTGAGTTAAGAACTAAACTCATCATCGGGGAAAGATTCAAAGCCTACCATTTACTTTTTATGCAAGACACTGTCGACTCGAAAGAACTGACCCAGAATTAAGGTGTCGGTGACTGCATCTTCAAGAAATTCTCTCGTAGATCAAGTGACTTTTTCTTTCTGACTTAATAAGCATGATGGGTATAAGGGCGTAGTTGATGGCACTGCCATTTAGAGCAGAACCGAAGATAATGAAAAACGGGTCACTGGTTCGGTGATGGTCTGCCCGGCCGGCGAATATCAACGTGTCCTCCAAAGACCCAGTTGTTGCTTAAGTGATGAACTAATTTTCAATTCTGTCGGGAGCTTTAATTTTTTTCTAAACTCGGTTAAGATTAAACTTCTCATAATCTGGAGACGTTTGAAGTTCATTAGCTGGCTTGGGAAATTTTTTAAATATTTTTTTTAATCCAAGGGTGCTGTATTTTATTTCTTTAATTATTTTTTTTTTTGTAGTTCAGTTAAGATCAGACATTCATTCCATAATTCAGAGACGATTTAAACTCATTAAGTGATTTGGGTAATTTTTTTTTAGTATAATTTTTTTAACCTGAGTTTTTTCTAATTCAATACAGTTAAGATTAGACATTCATTCCATAATCTATAGACGTTCAAAGTTCATGAGGTAGCCAGAAGCAATTTTTTTTTTTAATCCAAGGGTATTTGTGATCTAGTTGTCTCCTATGGAGTTTTGAAAGTTGGAAAAACCGGATGATCTGACATAAAACCCCTCAAGTGAAACCAACAGCGATACTGCTAATCGCAAATTAGGCCCTAATGGTGTCATGAAAATTTAGCCAAATGCTTCTGACTTATAATTAAATTAAATTAATGTTCCGTTAAATTTTTTGCTTGTTTAGGGAGTGCCATAAGCACTGCGCTCCAAACAATTTTTCTGAATTCGTTTTTTGTTTTTGTTGGTTTGCCCTTGCAATCAAACGAGCGAGTTGCTGGATGATCTGTGAATAGTAATCTCTCTCTCTCTCTCTCTCTCTCTCTCTCTCTCTCTCTCTCTCTCTCATATATTCAGGTTACCAATTAAACCCTTGGAATAGTAGAGGTGCGGCTGACCGCACGCTTTTTTTACCCAATTCTGAAAGCATGTTGCAGCTACGCGAACGACGCCCAATACCTGTGCAGAGAGAGAGAGAGAGAGAGAGAGAGAGAGAGAGAGAGAGAGAGAGAGAGAGAGAGAGAGATTGTTTATTCTTAGAAAGATCTCTACTAAAATATGTGACATTTAAAAGTTATAAAGGGAATTAAAACCAGATTATAAATTGTTTCTCTGCTGGGACTGACGAGGTAGATTTATTAAGAAACAGAGAGAAAGGTCTTGTGCTTTCATATATATATATATATATATATATATATATATATATATATATATATATATATATATATATATAATTATATATATATATATATATATATATATATATATATATATATATATATATATATGTATATATATATATGTATATATGTGTGTGTGTGTGTGTGTGTGTTTTGCATTTGTGTGTGTGTGTATCTAACTGTATATATATAATTATATATATATATATATATATATATATATATATATATATATATATATATATATATATATATATATATACATATGTAAATCAGTCATAGATCCTTTAGCGGACAGTGATGACAAGAGTGATGTCAATCATTCGGGCCGTTAGCGTTAGTGTTGGTAATGATAATGGTAACGATATCCGCGATGCAAAAGAATCATCACCGATAGCGAATGATCGTCAAGACATCCCCAACGATTGATAAATAATGAATGATGATATTGATGAATCATCCCCAACATTGGTGATTGATAATACTAATGATTGAGTGATATCAATGATGATTGATGATATTGATGATAGTAATGATGACGATGAGCCATCTGATGATTGATGATAATGATACTAACTGATTGATGATGATACTAATGATTGATGATGATATTAATGATACTAATGATTGATGATGATATTAATGATACTAATGATTGATGATGAGATTAATGATACTAATGATTGATGATACTGATGATTGATGATGTTAATGATACTAACTATTGATGATGATAATGATACTAACGATTGATGATGATGATAATGATACTAACGATTGATGATAATATTAATGATACTAATGATATATAATAATATTAATGATACTAACGATTGATGATGATATTAATGATACTAATGATTGATGATGATGTAAGAAAACTCCAAATCTGTTAACGATATCAACAACAGCAAATCAAACCTGTGGTATGCATCATGAATGTAAATTATACCTGGCCTTGTTTTGTTAAACAACCCTTGCTCTCCCCCCCTCCTTCCCTTCCCCCCATCCCCTCCCCCTCCCCTGTGGTGACTCTTCTAATGTACTGCAAGTGTTGTGGTCAGCGAAATGGCCGACGGGTCTGGACAGCTTGAAGACAGGTGCCTGGTACCAGAAGGTTTTTTTTTTTTTAATGCATATATTTACGCTTAGATCAAAGCAGCATAGCATTAAAAGGTTTTAATTACGAGGTATTGAGTTCTTTTGTGTGTGTGTGTGTGTGGGGGGGCATTTTAGCCATTCTTTAATTGCCACTGAAAATGGTAATGATTCAAGAATTTTTCCAGGCCAATTGTATAATACATACATGCTTATGTGTTAATGCATTTGCGTTTAGGTCTAAATATTTTAATTGGATTATCTCTCTCTCTCTCTCTCTCTCTCTCTCTCTCTCTCTCTCTCTCTCTCTCTCATCAGTCATATATATATATATATATATATATATATATATATTGTATATATATATATATATATATATATATATATATATATAATATATATTTACATATATATATTTAGACACATGTATATAATATATATATATATATATATATATATATATATATATATATATATATATATATATATATATATATACATACGTGTGTTTGTTTCATAAGGTACCGCAAATATTATGAAAAGTTAATGCAGAATTGGACAAACTGAAATTATATGAATGATTAAGTAAACGAGTCATATATTTTAATATATACAGTATAATTCTTTGTTTGATGTCTCTTTCTCCTGAATTTCATTCAGAATTTTTTTTATAAATGGCAAAGAAATTTTTCAAGAGAATTGACAAGGTAAAGAGAATTTTTCTAGAGAATTGACAAGGTAAAGAGAATTTTTCAAGAGAATTGACAAGGCAAAGAGAATTTTTCAAGAGAATTGACACGGTAAAGAGATTTTTTCAAGAGAATTGACAAGGTAAAGAGAATTTATCAAGAGAATTGACAAGGCAAAGAGAATTTTTCAAGAGAATTGACAAGGCAAAGAGAATTTTTCAAGAGAATTGACACGGTAAAGAGATTTTTTCAAGAGAATTGACAAGGTAAAGAGAATTTTTCAAGAGAATTGGCAAGGTAAATAGAATCTTTCAAGAGAATTGACAGTGTAATGAGAATTTTTCAAGAGACTTCTAAATTGATGAAAGCAAAAACAATAATCAATTAAGCGAAATGAAGAATTTAGATCTTATGGCAATGTCGACCGGCCACAAACTTTGCTCATTTCCGAAATAAAGGACAAGCGACTATAATATCTTGTTGTTGTTGTTGTTGTTGAAGAAGAAGAAGGAGGGTGGATCACAGATCGTTCAGGCCAGAGAAAATCCGAAATCATTTGACTTATCGCCTGTGGGCGGACTGTTTGAGAATCCATCCAACCTTAACAACGAGGCAAACAAAACTGCTCCTCCCACGTATGCATTTCCTGAATTTATTGCTTTTGACCCAATTCGCACCTACAGGCCACCCACCATCATCTACCCCCACCCCCCATCACCACCATCTTTACCTGCCCCAAACGCCCACGCACGTACACACGAACAAACGCACAAACATCAGCACCCATTAAATATTAAGTCGATTTTGTTTTGCTTTCCGCAGTCAGTCTTTCACCCACGTTCATCCTTAAAAGTGTTTTGGATGTTTGCATCCATGCATCCTATTTTTTTTTTTTTTAAGGTGAAAGTCACATTGTCTCGTTCGAATCTGCTTTTGGCCTTAAAAGAATCCTATCGTTGAGGCAACGCCTCTCCGCTGATTGCTTTTTCTTTGCCCCGGATAAGGAAATCAACGCGATAAGCGCCTGTCTTGTCGCCTTGTACGAAGGGACTTGGATGTGGCTTGTTGGGAACAAGCTTGTTAGCGAAGATATGAGGGGAATTCTCTCTCTCTCTCTCTCTCTCTCTCTCTCTCTCTCTCTCTCTCTCTCTCTCTGTATAATTATATATATATATATAATATATGTGTGTATATGTTTGTATGTGTGTATATATATTGAAGAAATGAGGTGAGTTTCTCTCTCTCTCTCTCTCTCTCTCTCTCTCTCTCTCTCTCTCTCTCTCTCTCTCACTACTGTATATATATAATATATGTGTGTATATCTTTGTATGTTTGTATACATAAGGGATATATATTGAAGAAATAAGGTGCGTTTCTCTCTCTCTCTCTTTCTCTCTCTCTTTTATAAGGGATATATTTTGATTAAATGATATGTTTATATCTCTCTCATATATATACATATATATATAATATATATATATATATGAATGTATGTATATTTGTATATATTTAATATATATATATATTATATATTTATATATAGGAGACAGAGTCCTCTTTTGTAGATGCCATCTCTCCATCCCCTTCTGTGTCCCCAGAACGTGTTTGTCATCCCCCGATCATCCATCAGATGCCCTTTCAGATAACTTTCCCCTCGTGACAGTGACAGAGAGTCCTTTATTGAGTGTCGTCTCCTGAAGCGAGGTCCTTTCGAACGAGGTCAAAGTTGAGCTCGACCTGGTTGCCGTGCAGGGTTCGGATGCAGATGTGACTTGTTGATGAATGGTGCTTTTTTTTTATATATATATATGATGATTGGTGTTGTCGTCAAGTTATTGCTTGCTAGAAACAGATAGGTGGATGTTGTTATTATTATTATAATATTATTATTATTATTATATTACTGATTATTATTATTATTATTATTATTATTATTATTATTCAGGAGATGAACCACATACATATGGAACAAGCTTACAGTGGGGGGGGCATTGACTCTAAATTCAAACTTCCAAAGAGTATGGTGTTCATTTGAAGGAAATAACAGAAGGTAATAGGAAAAACAGAAAGAATATAGCGCAATGACGTCTATAAATGTTAATAGGAGCAAGATATTTTTTATAGAGTAGAATGATCTCATCTAGTGTAGGAAACGTGATGAAAATAACCTTCCTTAGATATTTTGTAAATAATTAATTAAGGCAAATCGTTTTGCTAAAGCTGAAAAATAAATATTTGTTAGAAATGTAAAAATACGTTAATTTTTTAAAAAAAGAAAGTAGCATCCATAACAAAAGCAATTGAGCTCTTTAATTTAATTTATTTCTTTCGCCCTTCTGGACATCAAGTCCAATTAGTCTCTGTTGTCCAGTCTAATTCACCTCCCTCCCCTCCCCTTAATATCCCACCATGGGTATGGTGCAGTCGCCCCCTCCCCTTCCACCCCTACAGTGGGTATATTGCAGCATCAGCAAGCCTGTAGGGCGTGGCCTGCAAAGGACCTGCACTGATGTTAGTGAATAAGAAATCGAGATGTTTGGGCGATGTTGTTGGGAAGTGGAAGGCCCCCCGGGGTTGGGGGTTAGGGTAAGGACTAATCAGCCTCTTTGGAGGAGTAGTAACATGTAAGGCAATGAAGAAAGTTGAGGCGCACCAGTGGGACTCCCACTCTCAAAGCCAGCGAGACCACCGCACTGCGCTGATGTGTGTATGTTTGGAGTGAGAGGGCGAGGAGGAGGAGGAGGAGTTCTCCTTTCGTGAATTCCTCTGTGGCCCTTCGTAACAGGTGATCAGCTAGACATAAGGAAATGTTGGTGCCGAGAGAGAGAGAGAGAGAGAGAGAGAGAGAGAGAGAGAGAGAGAGAGAGAGAGAGAGAGAGAATTGTGCATCTAGGGTTATTTTATTTAATTCTCATCTCGATATGTTGTCTCGGCACTTATTTCATCTTAAAGAGATTGATTGCAAATGTTTCAAGAAAGGAGAATTGACGGTAGATGATTAAGCCTTGACTTCCCACACACTCGTCCTTTCATACCTCTCTCCCCGTCCCTGTCCCTCTCCTCCTCCTCCTCCTCCTCCTCCTCCTCCTCCTCCTCCTCCTCCTCCTCCTCCTCTCACTCCCCCACTCCTCATGATCAGTAACATTGTATTGTCAGGAGACGCCAGTTTCGCGCTGAGTTGATTAACATAATCACAGATTGGCAATATGGTCTCCTCTCTCTCTCTCTCTCTCTTCTCTCTCTGGCGATACTCAACATTGAATAAGAGTAAAGAGAGGGGTTGTAGGAGAGAAGGGGGTGAAGGAGAAGGAGTGTGGGTCTTAAGGAACTCCCCACCCCCCTTCCCCTTCTCCTCTGTTAAGCAACACCCCGAATTCACCAGACCAAGGCTGACTCTTCTGTATGCCAATCAGGCTCTGGAACCAGTCTGGAAATTGTCGGCAGTCCCCCTTCTTCCTCCCCTCCCCCCTCCCCCCCTCCCCTCTCCCCTCTCCCCTCTCCCCTCTCCCCTCACAGTACGGATAAAAATCCCCTTTCGTCAGAAGCTTGACTTTTAACGATGACCACATGCAGTCACGGTTGTTCTGCCCAAAGATCCTAGATGTTGTGACGCCAGTTTTAGTAGCCATGATCAATCAGTCAATCAATCGACCTGCCCAAAGAGTGACTTTATAGACGTTGCCTTACTTTCGTTTCCTTCTGGTGGGGACGGGAGTGCAAAACGCGACGACTTCTGCAAGTGAAGTTTGAGACCTAGGTTACATAAATGGACGAATGACGTAATGTTTTGGATTTTACTGTTTTGTTAGCGATATTTCCCGCTCCTAACTGACTTTAGCCTCAGCTTACAAGTCGATTTATTGCTGTGTTTGTTTGTGGAGGAAGAGGCCAAGTGGGGAAGCGAGTGTAAGACAACGATTAACCACAACAAATGA
This sequence comes from Macrobrachium rosenbergii, assembly GCF_040412425.1. Classification (NCBI taxonomy): domain Eukaryota; kingdom Metazoa; phylum Arthropoda; class Malacostraca; order Decapoda; family Palaemonidae; genus Macrobrachium; species Macrobrachium rosenbergii. The sequence goes on from NC_089768.1 coordinate 32,631,095, forward strand.
AGTGCTTTGTGTAACGATTCAGTTGCGGGTCATTTGCTAGCAATGCAGCTTACGAACTTAACGTTCTGTTGCAAACCGAGCGATGAAAAGCGAGAATGGATTTTCTCTCTCTCTCTCTCTCTCTCTCTCTCTCTCTCTCTCTCTCTCTCTCTCTCTCTCTCTCTCTCTCGTGCATTAGGTGTCAACAAAAAGATTGTGCCGCAAAGAGATGTTTATCAGTGATCAAGCTGTCTTGCTGTAATGATCTGTACTTGTGCTGTTCGTTTAATCCTGAGCTTTTTTTTTCACTGTTTTCATTATCTGTTAATTAAGTACTGAATCTTAGGTTGATTTTATGATTGCTTCATATACTGTGTATATATATATATATATATATATATATATATATATATATATATATATATATATATATATATATATATATATACTGTATGTATGTATGTATATATATATATATACTGTATATATAAATATATATATATACTGTATATATAAATATATATATATATATATATATATATATATATATATATATATATATATAAATATATATATGTATATATTTATATGTATATATGTATATAAATAAATATATATATATATATATATATATATATATATATATATATATATATATTTATATATATATATATATATATATATACATATATATATATATATATATATATATATATATATATATATATTAGATAGATACTATATATAAATAATATTTAACAAGTCTTCTGTCTTCATATAGTGCTTAACTAAAACAATCAACTTCTTGTGAATAAGTTATTTATCGCCTCTCATTACCCGAAACATTCATATTTTTTAATAATTCAAAGAATAATGAGACAGAATCCTAATGCCTTTCTTTGACCTAAGCCTGATGGAAAAAAGGAAGAAGAATAGACGTTAGAGAATTCCAAAACATAACAGATAAGGGAAAGGAAATTCACAGAAAAAATGCCTTATTAGTATCATATTTGCTTAATCTCCTTCCTATCCCCTTCTTATCACAAGACCTCTCCCCTCCCCCCAAGTCTTGCTGTCCCCCCTCCCCTTCCTTCTTCGATCACCACCATTACCACAACAAGGTTGTGGGGGGGGTGTCCCATCCCGTCGTTTTCTTCAGTTCATTTGGCGGAACCTCAAGTTCGGTGGGCTAATTGAGAACCAAACACGGCTCTCCTGGCCTACTTAAAAATACAACGGATGATTTACTTTTAAGGGCAGTGGGTGGGCAAGGGTAGATCTAATGGCACAGCAATTTTTTTTAGCATGTTATTTATGCATTTTTTTCTCCCTCTCTCTCTCTCTCTCATTACGTATGTGGTGTTTTCGTGTTTTGTACTCGTTGCGGAAATCGGTGCTGACGGAAAGTTATTGAGGTTGTATGAAGGGCAGAATTTCTGATTTATAAAACCTTGTTTATCTAATGGTTTCTAGTTTTATTGAAAGATGAGGTTAACGTGATGAGATATGTATTGAGGTAATAAATTCACAAATTAAATATTTATGTATTAAGGTAATAAATATACAAATGAAATATGTATGCATTAAAGTAATAAACTAACAAAATAAATATTAATAGATTTCTATTGATTTCTGTTACTTCAGCGGTATTCTTCGTGTGCATATCCTAACTTATTTTCGCACGAGACCAAAAAATATATATAATTTTTGTTTCTCTGTTTTTGCAATGAATCGCAAGAACTTCGAACGGAGAACCACACCAGCAGGAAATATGGTCAAGACCATCGCCGCTAATGGTAGCATATGAAAGTCGCCGCCTTGATTTTTTTCTCCTCTTATTTATCTATTTTTTTTTATTCGTCGTGGGCTGTGCCTGTCTCTCGCTCGTGTCTGGAGAAGTAGGCAGTCCGCTAATGTTAGCAATAACAGAGCGACCTCGACAACAGCTCCTGGTTTCCAGGTTGGTCTTGCTCTTGCAGACGGTGATGTTTGCGGAGTGCATCGGGAGTTAGCTAGCTGCTCATTCGTGAACTGTGTCGTTTGAAAGCCGGAGCAACAACCAGTTCGGAACTACTGGTAATAAGTGAATTGAGTGAGGTTTCCTTTCTTTTTCAATTCTTCAGTGAAAACCCTTATGGACCAAGTCAACAGTCGGCAAATCGGAGGGGCCAGAGAGACGATTATGGGAAAAGTTGATAAATAAATAAGTAAATAAATAAGATAGATTAGAAAATAAACCCGATACGCGTGAAATTCAGGAGACGTCAGCAGAACGTATAGGAATGAATTTGTTCCTCTCTTGAATATCTGTAGATCAGAGGATTCCACGACTGCGCCAGGCAGACTATTCCACACTTCAGTTGCAGCCGAGATAAAACTCCTGTTGTTGACTTTTGTATCCAGGCCATGCCCTCTAATGAGATCGCGTTCTCCTGAGAGAGAGAGAGAGAGAGAGAGAGAGAGAGAATGGCGACTTTTACCTGAGAATCATGATGCAGGCTCGTAAGTTCTTGGTGTAACCGCCGCGACGCCGAGTGCATGTCAATGAGCGACGCACCAGCTGTCGTGCCGATTTGCATTTGGGATGAACGAAATGAGAAATGAATGGAGGCCGCCCCTGTAGTATTTCTGTTGTAGTGGTGCGTTGGGACCGTCTTGTGCTCCGCGGCTCGGCACGTATTCGCTGGCTTATTTGCTTTTCGTCGCGATGTTTAAACTCTCGACAGGCGTTCAGGAATGAGAATTGTCGGTGGTAATTGTCTATTACTGGGGGCCCCTCTTTGGTCTGTATTTACTAATTAATTAGAAGGTTCTTGCTAATTAATCATTTCAATCGTGCCCAGCGTCTTCGCTTTCACTTTCGCCTTGTGGTTCGGGTGTTTGACTTTACTTGTTTTACAAAGAAGTCGCATTATTATTATTATTATTATTATTATTATTATTATTATTATTATTATTATTTGGTGGTCCGTTTCCAGTTTTCCTTGCTCTTAAACTCTATAAAGGGCTCACTTTTTTACAAACACGTAACGCATTATTATTATTATTATTATTATTATTATTATTATTGAGCGATCCTTTCTCCTGTGTTTCCTTGCCCTTAAACTTTATAAAGGGCTCACTTGTATGCAAACATGTAACGTATTATTATTATTATTATTATGATGATGTTGTTGTTCTTTTGCCCTTAAGCTTGATAAAGGTTCCACTTCGACAAGTATGCTTGAAATCCTGTCACCTCAAGGGATTAAAAAGTCTGTCTGTCGGTCTCTCTCTACCTGTTGGAAGACTCCTTGCTGCCAACCTCACGTTCATTCCCACTTCATTTCCCCCCCCCCCACCCTTCCCCACCCTTCCCCACCCCCATCCCTCCATATTTCTCTTCGTTAACGTTGCCATCACTTAGGCCTCCTTTTTTGGAAATGGCCTTAATTCACAAAACAGTGGGAGTGGAATGGGCCGAGCCGAAGTGGTTCTGGAGAGGTGGTCAGAGGGGTGGGGTGTTATTGGGGAGGGGGAATTCTCTCCCCCAACCATTCTCATGTGCTAAATCATAGCTTCTTCCTTTTATGGGGTCGATGAATGGATGGGAACCAATAGTCATTGTGGTATTGTTGTTAATGCGAAGTAAATTACTGTTTTCTGTAAAGTACTCTTGAGCATGTCAGTGTTTCTGCTGTCATTGTTTCATCAGACGGGCTTTTTCGATTTGTGAAATATTTTTCAAAGTGACTGGTTGGTTAAAAGCAATGAGAGTCCTGGTATAGACCTCTGGACTCTAATCGTAGTACGATGAGCAAAGAGTAATATTTGTATTTCTGTACATTGAAGCAAATGCCTTTTGTGTTAAAGAAAATTTCTGTCAGAATTGAAATTAAGTGTGAAACCAAGAATAACTTTCAAAAATAGCTCTTTGTGTGATGATTATTATATATTATTTTCTTTGTTTGCAGGTAAGCTATAAGTGGCTCCTTAGACACTGTTGAAGGCGTGATCAGACGACTGGAGGAAGACGCAGGTACGTTTTGCAACACTGATTGCAGCGTGACAACTGGATCGGCAGAGTTTCTATTATTTAGAAATATCATTGCAACAGAAGATTCATTTAGAAATACTGTTGCCAAGGCTAATATCTGAATGTGCCTCTTTTTATTTTCTGGCTTGTTAACCATGCTGCGATTTATTGATTTATTGATAGGTTTAGTGTTATGTCAGATGATATCCTAGACGCCAAGTTTTCTATGAGAAGTTTGGTCGGGTGGGTACCGTTCTCAGCTAGCACTCTGCTGGGCCCGAGTTCGATTCTCCTACCGGCCAATGAAGAATTAGAGGAATTTATTCCTGGTGACAGAAATTCATTTCTCGGTATAATGTGGTTCGGATTTCACAATAAGCTCTAGTTCCCGTTGCTAGGTAACCAATTGGTTCTTAGCCACGTAAAATAAACCTGATCCTTCGGGCCAGCCCTAGGAGAGCTGTTAATCAGCTCAGGGTCTGGTTAAACTAAGGTATACCTAACTTCAATGAGAAGTGTAGGTGGGATGTTGTCTGTAGGCTTTACTCATGAGAAATTTGGGAGTATATATATTATATTTATTTATCCTTGAGATTTTGCGCTATAGAATTCGCAGCGTGATGCTAAAAGCCTGAAAAATGACACAGCTCGGTTCTGAGACAAGATGGCGCCCTTAAAGAAATTAAGTGTAGGCTGTAAGTTATCAGGAGACATATTCCAAGAATACTGAGGCCTCGTTTTGCAAATTGTTGCAGTAATATTTATGTTGTATTCGCTAACTTTTTCTATTGAAAATTGGCAGGAAATTGTCGTTGATGCTTAATATTGCTGAATGATGTATGAAGGTTGAACCCTCTCTCTCTCTCTCTCTCTCTCTCTCTCTCTCTCTCTCTCTCTCTCTCTCTCTCTCTCTCTCTCTCTCTCTCTCGGCTGGATTTTCACGCCTTTTAAGTGAACTCCCAATGCAATAGTGCGGTTATTGCATGGTCCTGTGAAGGCTAAACGAGTAACGCTTATTAGTGCAACACTAATATACCAATTGATGGCAATATCTCCTTCGATTCAATCATATATCTTAAACAACAAATTACATTAAATTACACTCTTTAGATACCACCTGATCAAAAATGTCACGCGATCACTACCACGTTCCCCATTTTGTTGGAGAGAGGGAGAGGGAGAGAGAGAGAGAGTCATTTGTTATTTAAATTGGATGAACTCGTTTGATCTGTTTTTCTTTTTTTTATTGCATTTTTTTTTTATAAAGACCCACCTGACCGCAGCCTGTGGCCTTCTATGGTAGGTCAGATTTCCAGCGTTTAGCACGCACATAAAGGAGAGAGTAGCACTTTTATTATTATTATTATTATTATTATTATTATTATTATTATTATTATTATTATTAATTCTAAAAATGCCACGAGTTTGCTTTCGTATTGAAGGAACCTCAACAGAAGCTTTAAAAAAAAAAAAAATCAGCTAATGTCAAGTGCTATAATGTTTCGAATGTATGAATGTGATTCCCTCTCTCTCTCTCTCTCTCTCTCTCTCTCTCTCTCTCTCTCAGGACAGAAGACCTCCCCCCCCCTCCCCCCTTCGTCTTGATCGTTTTGGTCGAAGGGATATCGAGGTCAGTGTGTGTGTATTTGTTCGTGTTTGTTGGTTTCCTTCCCGCCGCCACCGCAGCCTTCTGGACTTTCTCTGTCTGCCAAATGCAGTGCTAAAGGGTCACTGCTGGACCATCCCCCCCCCCCCTCCCTCTCTCCCCCCCTCCCCAACCCCATAGATCTGCCGGGGGGGGGGGCCGTGCTCACTTACGTGTAGACTTGCTTGCACCGTCGTCCTTCTGTTGCTGTTGTTGTTTATTGTTGTTGCTTTTCACTGAAAGGTTGTTGTTTTTGTTGTTTATTGTTGTTGCTTTTCACTGAAAGGTTGTTTTTAGTGAATGACCAAATTGGAGAGGCTTATATAGATGCTTGAAATTTGAGTGAATCAGATCTCCTGGCCGATTGCAATTTAGGCTAGAATATAATTCCTATGTGTTCCTGTCATTATTATGTCATTCGTTTCATTGATGAACTGTTGTTTCTGTTATTCCTTCTAACTTCGGATTTGGCCTTCCCAAAGGGTGTTAGGTGACATGATCGAAAAATGCTGAAATGCCCAGAATTTTGAAATTTCATGTAAAAAGTAACGAGAAAATTGTCGCAACGAATGCCCATCTTCATGCGAGCGAAGTATTGCGTGTTAAGCCTTCGGGAAAATTTTAGATAAATAAAAGTCTTCAGATACTTGAAATCATAATTAGCCGTCGATCAAGAGTTCATCGTTGCAATAGAGAAGCAGCCAGTGATGCAATGTACGAGTTTATTATTATTATTATTATTGTTATTATTATTATTATTATTATTATTATTATTATTATTATTATTATTATTATTATTACATAATTAGCCTTCGATCAAGAGTTCATCGTTGCAATAGAAAAGCAGCCAGTAATGCAATGTACGAGTTTATTTTCATATTATTATTATTATTATTATTATTATTATTATTATTATTATTATTATTATTATTTACCAGTCATCTGTTGCTGTAATGCTGTAAAGAGACTGTGAGTATTCCGGGGAGATGTCGCGTATTCCTACCAAAGACAAACAAATGAAGGAACGAACAAAAAACAGCCGACAAAAGGATCCGCGTAGTTCTTCTCTTGCATGCGACGATGATCGCATCAACAAGGTGGTCTTCAGACACCCAGTGGACATTATTCAAGTCATTGTTGATTAAGCTATCTAAATATGTAGCACATCTCTCTCTCTCTCTCTCTCTCTTTAAACTGGAAAGATAGATATGCGTTGGTTGCAATAGTGCCAATGTTAGAAGTTAGGAGTCGAGATTCTAACTTATCTATCTGTCTATCTGTCTGTCTGTCTGTGTCTGTCTGTCTATCTATCTATCTATCTATCTATCTATCTATCTATCTATCTGTCTGTTTGTCTTTTTATCTATCTATCTGTCTATCTGTCTTGACAGTGCAGTTATCAGTTACGAGCTGATGTGAATTATTTGCAGTGACTTGATTATTGTTTTTGAGAGAGAGAGAGAGAGAGAGAGAGAGAGAGAGAGAGAGAGAGAGAGAGAGAGAGAGAGAGATGTCATCAGGAAATCAGGAAGAAGGCGCAATAAGAATTATGGGGAACAGGTTGCGAAGCGAACGGCTCGGAGTTTGTGCGTTTAACGAAGATCAGGTTTCGACAAATACGTAGAAATCGACATGAGAGAGAGAGAGAGAGAGAGAGAGAGAGAGAGAGAGAGAGAGAGAGAGAGAGAGAGATGGGGGTGGGGGTTGCTGTTGGTACTGCTGCTACGTATCTTCTAACTTGCATTGCAAAGTGTTTTCGTTCTTAGCATACAGTGCCAACGAGGCTGAATTGTTTTGATTGATAGCAGGGAACCTTAAGAGGTCATTTGAGCTGGGCAAATAACAAACGTGATGTCTGGTGTGTGTCACATTCAAGTGCCACACACACACAACACACACACACACACACACACACACACACACACCTAGAAATATGTCCTACTTATATGTCACTTCATACAAAGGATTGTTTGTCCAATCTATTTATACAGTAATAATAATAATTAAACTCGACCCTTCCATACGAGGCTTGGACGCTGCGCTTCTGTTACATCACCCGACTTCTGTTATCAGCTAAATCAATTGTCAGTACCATGTTTTAGTCAAGATTTCAATCGTAAATGTAAAGGACTAAGAAATACGACAAAAAGCTACAAAAACATGGTGTCCTTGATGCCCTGAGGGGTATAGGATATGAGCATTTTGGGTGCATCACCAACTCGTGTTTTTCTGTGTGATAGAGTGGTGGGGAGTTATTGGTTGTTAAGGGCGGGGGGAAGGAAGGAGTTGGGTTATAGAGACAGCCTCATAGTATGATTCAGACTAGAAATATTACAAAAAAGAAACGAAGCAACGCAAAACCGACGTTCTGTTTGGAATCCAAATTGAGGACACTAAACGCCGGGAAAAATATAACTACTCGCCTCTGGATTTTAGAGAATTATTGCCTCTGTAAATCGACTGTTTTATTTGTTGGCCTGTTTGTAGGAAAATTTAACTCAAGGCGAGTCTTTTTTTTTTTTTTCTTGGCAATCATGGAAAGACTTAGGGAGAGACATAGATGTCTTAGTCATACGAAAATTTACACTTTCCCAGACGCAAATATCTTGAGGAATGTGGCACTGAGGAATGTTGCTGAGTTTCTTAGTATGAGATTTGCATTCTATCGTGGAATATTCCTTTTGAGTACATTTAAAAAAAAGCAAAGGAATATTGGCACTAAAAGGTTTGATTGACACCATCTGCAAGTTGAGATACTGATGAAGAAAATTTTTGTATATAGTTGGATAATTGTATACAAGTAAAATAATATGCCACTCTATCTAAAAATCACTAGAGAATATTTTCTTCCAATTCAAGACTATTATTCTTCATGGCTGTAGCTTCATCCTCCTCCTAGGTATTTCGGTCATTCCATTTAGGATAAATGAGCATTTTTATCGTTTGGTCATGCTATGCGGGTTATTTGTTTCTGCCAAAATAGAATTTTGTTTCAGCTCTTTCAAAAACTGCAGGCGTTCAGGCATCCCGGAAAAAGCTGTTTTATTTTCTGCGTAACCTTGAATAACTCCCAGAATATTCATTCGTGGCCGAAAGATAATGGTAAATTCTGAACAGGATCCTATCTGTTGTCACTTTGTTTATCGGCAGATTTTTCCTCAATGTTTCTTGTAGACTGGCGGATTTTTTCTTAATGTTTCCCCCTTGTTCATCTCTGTGATTGAAATACTGCAGAAATGAATTTGATATGATTTGGGTCAATTCTAGAAGGTATGTGTAAGTTAGGTAGTAAATTTTTTTCATAGTCGTCTTTTATCATGCCACTCCTCTTCCGAGGTCTCCTTCTTTATCTACCTGTGTTCGCTCGTGGGTTTATATTATTAGCTCGTGTAGCACAGTAATTATTAATTTGATTAATAGGAACAGTTATAACAGCATTTACTACGGTTTCTTAGGCATTCGTATACAAAGGCTATCTTGTTTCAGTGTTTTCTTTGCATTCCTAATTGTATCTTCTTAGTACTATAGTCACCGCCATAGGACAAAAGGTTAATCACAGCCACTGCTTACGTAACTTCATTACCCCACATTCATAGTATAGACGCCTCTGCCATCCACGTTTGCGCCGGACGCATAAGTCTAGTCATCCAAGACCCACGTTTATGTATTGCTTAAAAAATCTTCTGAGCTCATTGTGGCAATAAAGGTTTTAAATTGAATTTCATCGCCAACTGACAAACAGTATGGATTTGCCCTTTTGGTTTCTGTAGGTAAATTGCTTTTGAAGAACTCAGACGATTACAATAAAGAGAATTCCGTTGAAATTGCTGGAAAAAACAGAAACTGAAAAATTACCCCTATTCAAGGAATTTGAAAAATTAAGTCTAGTGTACCCTAACATGGGAATTAAAAAAAAAAAACTTTGTTGATATAATGAATAAATCATTTAAAACCTGAAGAAAATTAGTAATGAAACGGCTACAGGAGACAGGCGCAGCAAAGGCGCTTTGGCATGGCCAGTCGAGGTGTGTAGACGCCGTGCTTACAAACCTGGCTCCGACCCACGCTCAGCGCCATTTAGGGGATACATGCCTATGACTCACACGCTAACCATCTAATGTTGTTCCACGCACCGTAGTTTAAACTCGCTTCCCCTTATTCAAGAAACATTTAAAAAGACGATTTGATTCCGCTACCACTTCTGTGAACGGTAATAAAACCCGACAATCGTTGCGTGAGGGCTACGAGGAGAGGCTTCCACTCAGTATCGTTATCGAGAAACGCGGAGGCGGGAGAAGCATCACCGCGGGTGATTTCAAATTATGGAAATGAACGAAATGCTCTGATTCAGGCTCCGATGCGCTTTTATCTAATGGAATGGCTAACGAGGGAAGCCACAAGCAGAAACGAAGAGGTCGAGAGGTTAAAAGCCCTGACTCATAGAAGGTATAGAGAGGCTTCAGGCTTTGGGCTTCGCCGCGCACACGTTTTATAACATCCCTGACGCCCTTATATATCCTAACGGCCGATAATAATGCGGCATTCCCAGGCGCCGTGCTAACGGCTGAAGTGCGAACGATATGTTGCAGTGCTCCGCGATAAGATCGTTTTGTTGGGATTAGATCGTCTTATTTGTTGTGGATCGCTTATTAGGAAGCTGAAATTAGCTCTTTGGATAAAGGGAATGAATTGCGAACGCCTCTATCTTAAACGGGAGCACCGGCGGTAGCCTGAAGTTTCGAGGCGCGCGGTTATAGCAAAGAGTTGGGGTGTGCCTTACTTTTGGGCAGTAGTTTTAATCTATAATTTTAATCTTGGTTTAACAATAAATCTGCGTTATAACAGCTATGTCGTCGACGTGCTGGCCATAAATATGCTACTGGAATTACAGATCGCGAGCGCTGGTGTTTAGCACGAATACCTTGAAAAACTATTGAGAGGGCTATATGTCTGTCCGTCCACCCTCAGATCTTAAAAACTACTTAGGCTAGAGGGCTGCAAATTGGTATGTTGATCATCCACCCTCCAGTGATCAAACACACCAAATTGCAGCCCTCTAGCTTCAGTAGTTTTTATCTTAAGTAATTTAAGGTCGAGGTTAGCCATAATCGTACGTCTGGCACCGCTATAGGTACCAACAACACAGGACACCACGGGGCCATGGCTGAAAGTTTCATGGGCCGAGGCTAAGAGTTTCATGGACTGTGGCTGAAAGTTTTATACAGCGTTATACGCTTTACAGAAAAACCGAATGCGCCGAAGTTTCTTCAGCGTATTATTTACTTGTTTACTTGTTATTACGCGAAGATAATTACTTGATAAAATAAAAGACAATTTTCAGTTGTTATCTCTAAGTTATTTAATAACTAGATAAATTCATCTTTCAGTGTCTTCCCTATGTTTAATGCTCTCATTATGTGGGTCAGTCTGATTTGAACAGATCTCCTATAATAGTATTGATTAATTAATTAACTATATATAATTTACTTGGCACCCATTCTTTTGACAATCACCTCCCCCGCCCCCCACCCGCATCCAGCCTTTTTTCCAATGGGTGTTTTAATTTCGCAACGTAACTTTTGGTTACACGTGAATAAGTCAGATGTATAATAATAATAATAATAATAATAATGATAATAATATTATTATTATTATTATTATTATTATTATTAGCAAAACAAGAGCGTCGATGATAATAATAATAATAATAATAATAATAATAATAATAATAATAATAATAATAATAAGTCGCGAAGACCTTCAGCTCATTATACCGCAGGTGAGGAGAGGTCAGGTCACCTCAGGTAGAGGCTTTCTCACCATTATCAATTAACGGCGGGCTCAGGTCGCTCGGCGTCCGGTGCTAACAAGCATTCTGAGATAACTGAGAGTATTTCGGGTGGGCCGGGGGTGTTGGGGGGGCGGGGGGGAGATCAGAGATCTGACTGGATCCGGATGCTGCAATCAATGTATCCGTTGATGATAATGACTCGAGTTTTTTTTTTGGAGGGGGAGGTGAATGACGACTTTTAACGGTCAGACCTTGGTCAGACCTTGTACTCTTACTTTCTTGTTGCGAATTCTCTCTCTCTCTCTCTCTCTCTCTCTCTCTCTCTCTCTCTCTCTCTCTCTCTCTGTCTCTCTCTCTTCTGAATCTGATCTGGATAAGCAATTCAATAATTATTTTGTAAGTATTTTACAGGTAACTTTTCTCTCTCTGCCAAATCTGATCTAGACGAAGTAATCCAGGTACCTTTTAACGTGTATTGTACAGGTATTCTCTCTCTCTCTCTCTCTCTCTCTCTCTCTCTCTCTCTCTCTCTCTCTCTCTCTCTCTCATCTGATATGGACAAAATAATTCAGTAACCATTTAACATTTGTTATTTAGGAGTTCTCTCTCTCTCTCTCTCTCTCTCTCTCTCTCTCTCTCTCTCTCTCTCTCTCTCTCTCTCTCTCTCTCTCTCTCTCTCTCGTGAATCTGATCCGTAAGAATCATTACAAAAATGTTTCAAGTGAATTATACAGTTAATATATTATCTCTCTCTCTCTCTCTCTCTCTCTCTCTCTCTCTCTCTCTCATAATCTGATCTTGACGAAGTAATCCAGTAACCATTTAGCATGTATTATACAGGAATGCTCTCTCTCTCTCTCTCTCTCTCTCTCTCTCTCTCTCTCTCTCTCTCTCTCTCTCTCTCTCTCTCATATCTAATTGCGGTTGAGTATGTGTTTCGTGATATGAAAGGAGCTGCCCAGAACTAGTCGTTTTGTGACACGTGACACCTGTTGCTTATAGCTTGCTCCGTAGAATACTCCGTCCCGTTGATGCGGTTTTGATCTCTCTCTCTCTCTCTCTCTCTCTCTCTCTCTCTCTCTCTCTCTCTCTCTCTCTCTCTCTCTCTCTCTCTCTCCTGAATCTGGTCGGGAGGAATAATACGATAACTATTTTGCATGTATTTTGCAGGAACTCTCTCTCTCTCTCTCTCTCTCTCTCTCCTCTGAATGTGGTCGGGAAGAATAATACAATAACTATTTTGCAGGAAGAGTCTCTCTCTCTCTCTCTCTCTCTCTCTCTCTCTCTCTCTCTCTCTTTGTCTAGCTGGTTTGTATAGCTGGCTCTTTATCTCGTGAAATATAATATGCGTCTATTGGTAAACAAGTTGAAAAGAGATGTTGATAACGTACATGATCTGGTCTATATGCCATGCAATTTCTTTGTTAGCCTAAGTATCGTGGACGTGGCTCGATGTTGAAATAACTTCTTTATTATGATTATTATTTTTATTATTATTGTTGTTGTTGTTGTTATTATTAATTCTAAAAAAGTAGGGAAACAGCACCTATTTCCGCACCGCTGTCTGGCAACAGTGTCACTTGCGAGCGTTGGCAACACTGCGGTTTATATGCTTCAGAAATGCCGAGACGGTAATACGAACAACACGGTTATTCATGATAGCTGCATGATTATGCTGTCTCGGGCATGCGCTGCGCATGCGTGCTTATGCTTATGCTTATGATGTGATGTGATGTGATGTGATATGATGCGATGCCACCGGCGACAAGACTTCTTTGAGAGTTCGTTCGGCTCCTCTGACGTCTCTTTCAGCGGGGAGGGTTGGAAAAGCGTTGATCATATTCTGTCTGGACGGTCGTTCGTCCGGTTCGGTACTTTTTCCAACACCCTTAAATCTGATCTCTCTCTCTCTCTCTCTCTCTCTCTCTCTCTCTCTCTCTCTCTCTCTCTCTCTCTCTCTCTCTCTCTCTCTCTCTCTCTCTCTTCTGAATCTGGTCTGGACGAACGATACAATAACATATATTCTGCAGGAACCCCTCTCTCTCTCTCTCTCTCTCTCTCTCTCTCTCTCTCTCTCTCTCTCTCTCTCTCTCTCGTTATATTTCATTAAAGGATTATTAAAGTTGACTGTTGTTATTTTTTACTTTTCACAATAATACAAAATCCACATGAGCAGGAAATAAACCTGCTGATAACAGTAGGTAATTTTTTAATTGTTTATCTTAATGTATCTAGTATTGAAAGTTGTCGAATCTTATTCGGTAGTGACTTGCGGGCGTTAGCGTATCTTTCTCTGAAATTAAATATGTTTTCAATTTTACACGGGTGAATAAAACAATATCCGTAAAATTTTGACCAACAAGATTATTAAAAAGGATATCTCTGGAATGCACGGGAAAATTTGTGAATAAGTTTCTGATAATTTGATTTGAGAGAGTTATTTTTCGTCTCAGGAGTTGAAAATTTCGATTTAATTGAATTTTGAAGTGATTTGAGAGATGTCTTTTCGATGGGGGGAGTATTTTTCTCCGTAGGTAGATCGGTGAGGCTATTAGCTAGTGAAAGATGAGGGTTTCAGAGAGAAAAAGGAGTAAGAGAGAGGGATGAAAGCTTTATAAATGTATATATAGAAATTGCTAATGACAACACTGGGTATTTAGCCACCAGCTAAATGTTTATGTTCTGTATTGAATACCCTGGGGAGAGAGAGAGAGAGAGAGAGAGAGAGAGAGAGAGAGAGAGAGAGAGAGAGAGAGATTACGCCTACAAAGAGACTGCAACATGGTAGATATATTTTCCCAGTGACCCCCTGCTCTGTATCACATCCACTGCATTCCCACCAGCGCGAGATAAATCGATCAATAAATACCTTCTGCTAATAGTAGACACTTAAAAAATGAAGATTAAGATTAAAGACATTCTCGAGAATTATTTCAAACTAATAAAAAAAAAAGGAGCAAAGTTTGGCAAATGAATTGTAGAGGTAATTGAAGTTGGGGATCACGACGAACTTCCCTTATAAGGAGACGCGCTGTTCATCATGAAAGTTATGAAGGCTCTTCCGTCTCTCCTCCATGCCTGGAATGAAAAACACCCTCTATTATTCTCTGAAGCGTAGTTGCCTATCGGGTGGTGTGGCTTTGGGGATCGACCCTCGCTTTTAGACACATATATATATATATATATAGATTATTATTTATGTATTTAGGTATTGTATAAATACGAACACACCCACCCACACATACACAACACACATACATGTATATATATATATATATATATATATATATATATATATATATATATATATATATATATGTATGTATATATATAGTATATATATATATATATATATTATACATATATATATATATATGTTATATATACAGTATATATATATATATATATATATATTATATATATATATATATATATATATATATATATATATATATATATATATATATATATATATATATTTATGAAAACACACACACACACACACACACATATCAATATAAATACATATATATATTATAAATAATGTCTTGAACGTCAATATAAATACATATATATATATAGATATGTATATATATACATATATACATATATGTAATCAAGAGTGATTATAGTCTATTTGTATTTATCCTGACGTTCATGACGCCATTATTCTGGTTTCAGCTTTCGAAATCTTTCGCTAGTCTTTGCATTTTCCTCTGACTGTAACCAATCAAGTCTGAGCCTCCTGAAAACACAGCATCATTTCATAAAGTTAAAACGTTTCCCCCCTAACAAATTTTCTCTCGGAACCAGAGTTTCCCAGGTAATGCCGATATAATTGTCAAGTCTTATAATTATGTAATATATGTGTAAAATCTTCTCATACGATGAAGATTTGTCGCTGAGAGTCACACGATATCAGTTAAATCTTTTTTTCTTTTATTATACGATTATTGTATGCAATATTTTTGGAGCCTTATTTATTCCTTATTCATTCCTCTACCCTCGCGTCTCCGTTCACTGGAATTCTTCGTCTCGTTCTCTTCCTGAAGTCCTTTAATAATATTCAGGTTTCTGAGAAGCGAGTCTGTTATCATCTAAGGGGAATAAACACGTAGAACTTTATCTATTGTTTTTTTACCTGACCAAGTAATTACCATCACGTAGTATTAATCATTTTTCAATCTGTATCCATATGACTAACTTACGAGAGAGAGAGAGAGAGAGAGAGAGAGAGAGAGAGAGAGAGAGAGAGAGAGAGAGAGAGAGAGAGAGAGAGAGAGAGAGAGAGAGAACACTTGTTTATTACCAGTACACTCTCAGCGGGTTAATTTCTTAGCTAATATTTGCTTACCGTAGTTATTTTTCAACTAGCCTCGTCCTTGTCACTTTCGATTTTGCTATTTTTGGGAATTCAAATGTGTTTTGTTCGCCTAGTACTTTTGAGGGATTGTTTTCTCGACTCTCTCTCTCTCTCTCTCTCTCTCTCTCTCTCTCTCTCTCTCTCTCTCTCTCTCTCTCTCTCTCTCTCATATATATATATATATATATATATATATATATATATATATATATATATATAAATTTATATATATATATATATATATATAAATTTATATATACATAAACATATATACACATACATATATATATACACATATATATATTTAACAATTCTTGTGGCATTCCCAGAACATTTTGGTGTTCATTTTTAATCCATCGAATACAGTCCTAGACAAAAAGTAACGCGTAATGCAGTGGAGAATTACAGTAATACCTGTTACATTACAACCATTTAAACCAGTTTGAGTGTTTATTCCATCACGCATTCCGTGACGTTCTATTTGACGAGCGAGCCGATACAAGCTCATGGAAATCGCCGAGATAAATAAATGCTAAAATTTATGCATACATTCCTGCTGTTACGTCATAGCGTAATGTATTCGGAGCACGTCGACTCGTCTTTGAATTTATGCCACTTTCTCGGTTCGGTTGCATGAGATAAACACTCGTCTTCAAACTGTTCGAAATGAGATACCGTGGTTTATTGGTTATGTAAATTAACTGATTGGTTGATTGATTTCTGTTTAATTATCAACAGCCGCAGCAATAATGGGCAACAACGCTGGAATAGACTCCAAAAAAGAAGTCTACATTTTCCAAAGAAATCTTTTGCGAGGTTAAAAGCAAGAATATGGTCGCCGAAAGAAGACGCATGTCTGATTACGTAAAATAGCTGAGTGATTGATTGATTGACTGATATCTTAAGTACTTGAAAGCCACAGCGACAATGGTCAGCAACGCTGGAATAGACTTCAAGTAACAAATATGCATTTTCCCGACGAACAAGAAATCGCTTGCGAGGTAAAAGCAAGAAAATGCTCGTCAGTGTTTGTCGGGAGTAAGTCGTCATTCTCCTGTGCACAAACCAGCCCGCCCACACGAATCAACCCCCGCCCCCTTTTGCAACAACCTAGCCTTCCTCTGCTCCACGCCCACCGCCAAGCCAAGTTTACTACAAGGTCAAGTCAGCTGTGGGTCGAGGAAAGATGCGAGGTGACGGGGTTCTTCCCAATGTGGTGGGAGAGAGAGAGAGAGAGAGAGAGAGAGAGAGAGAGAGAGAGAGAGAGAGAGAGAGAGAGAGAGAGAGAGCGCCGAAGGGAATAATTCCAGACAGGAGGATATTTACAGAGGGATAAGGACAGATAATATCTGCAGCAAGCGCTAATGATGATAATGAGAAAGAGAGAGAGAGAGAGAGAGAGAGAGAATTGAAAGGAATAATTCCAGACTTCAGGATATTTACAGAAAGATAAGGACAGATAATATCAGCAACAAGCCATAATAACGAGAGAGAGAGAGAGAGAGAGAGAGAGAGAGAGAGAGAGAGAGAGAGAGAGAGAGAGAGAGAGAGCACTTTATAAACAAACGAATAAAATGATCGAAATCTCGAGTTTAAAGAAAAAGATGACTGAAATCTTTTATAAGTCGTAATGACACAGTGACTCATCGGCGTATTCGCGACGAGAAAGCCTAGTGAACGAGGATAAAAAGATAATTGTACAAAATTGCACAAACTAAACTCCCTATTCCGGCCATGACGTTTATGAAGAGGAGAGCTTTAACAAAAAAAAACACACACACACAGTCGAGAGGATGCGAAAATACAAGGTGTGTTTGATGTGTGTGTGTATTTTTTTTTTTTTTTTTTTGAAGACTGGCTCTGCTGTCGTGCTCCTCCGAATTTTACGACACCTTTTTGACTTGCGAATTTTCATTGATCAGAATGGGCCGCAGGTCTTCCAGTGGAAGTATTTGAGTGGGTCGTGGGCATGAGAGTGGAAAGCCTTAAACGCGAAAGGGTTTTGGGGGTTATCGGTCCTTACATGGTACCAAGAACTCAGGCGAGATCTTACGTTCGAATTACCATAATGTTAAGGGACTTTCCAGTAGATAGGCCTCCTCTTCTATTTAAATTTATTTATTTATTTATTTATTGATCTCTCGAAATTTTGGCTCACATTTATCCATTTAATTTATTTTTTCATTATTATTAATTAGACTCGTAAATTATTTAGCATTGCAAGAATCAGGAACAAAATCCGTGTACAACAAAATCTATATCCAGATGTATTTATTTACTCTTTAACCTCAAATAATTTCGTGGGGAAAATGTCGACACTTCCATTGAAATCGCAATTGCCATTCGACAGGCAAAAGACGAAGCCAACTGCTTTTTTATTTCTATTTTATAATCATTACTTGCTGCTTCAAGGGTCATAGCGGATTGCAGCAGGTCTGTTGTAGTAAACAAATGAATCACAATGGATGTATCGTCATCTGTGTGAGTGTCACGTCTGTATAATCAGCAGAGATTTCGAGCAATCCCAAATGTAATGATATAGCTGATTGTGGTAGTGTTATCTTTTCTGACTGTGTACTTTTGGTATTAGCTGAAAGTGTTTGCAGATTTTTGCACCTGTTCATTACCTTGGCATTTTCGCATTTTTTACGGTATTCCTCCATTTTATCAGTATATGCTCATCCATTTCATTGTGTCTCACTTTATACGCATGCGCATTGTCGTAATTCTTTTTGCGTAATATTTGTGCAATAAAATGCTGATATAATTTTATACATTACTGAGGCGTAGCATAGACTTTTCTTTATCAGGCCTGGGCTTGATAATGGCATGCAGGTGCCGTTCCCATAGGCCTCTGCATGAAAAGGAAAGTATTTTTCATATTTCTGTGCGATCATTACGTTTGAAAGTCACCCTTTCTTGAGGTCTATTGTTATTTCCTGTGGGTGATGTATGGTCACGATTCGGGTATTTGCATCTTTTCCAGCCCTCTTGCATTGTTGAGTGAAATGGCTGTGCTTGTCGAATATTCCTTGGCATTCGCAGTATATATTTTTACCTTCACTGCGAAGAAAATTTCACTTATTTCTCGTATTTATACGAATTTTGGTACTTTAGTGACTTGTGTACCTAATGCTACTGAACGATAATATATTAATTCGTTATTCCTTATTCTTTTTGCAGCCATCTCTCTCTCTCTCTCTCTCTCTCTCTCTCTCTCTCTCTCTCTCTCTCTCTCTCTCTCTCTGTATATATATATATATTATATATATATATATATATATATATATATATATATATATATATATATATATATATATATACATACACATTTCTGACTCACACCAGGATCAACCCAGGTCTTTCAATTGAAAGACAGAGACCGCTAAACCAAGACCTGGGTTCGATCCTCAATGTGAGTCAGAAATTTATTTCTGTTCCACACGTGATTGTGTGTTGATTATTTCTATATATATATACATACATACATATATGCTTGTAAATACATATACTGTATATATATAATATATATATATATATATAATATATATATATATATATATATATATATATATATATATATATATATATATATATATATATATATATATATATATATATACATCCAGCTTCTTCAGATGACTATAAGATGACATAAATGAGATGAGGTCAAGAGTTGAGAAGGCCAAGACGGAACTAATTTCCCGAGAGGAGCGTAACGATTAAATAGCAAGGCAGCCGATATTGCTCCTTCGCTCACATCTCGACTTACCCGAGTAATTGCTACCTGAGAGAAGTACCTTCGCACTCGATTACTATTCAGGCAGTGCAGTCTTCGCTCCAGGGTTAATATTCATCTTCTTCTTCGTCAGTATCGTCGTCGTCGTCGTCATTATCGTCGTGTTTATCATCGTCTTTATTGTGATTCCCCTTCCAGACTCCGACGACCTTGTGGGAGCCCCATTTTGCATCTCTGACAAGCAGCAGCCGCAGCAGCAGAAGAATCCTTTGACGTTTGTCTCGTCCCCCCGAGGTGACCTAAACGTGTTGTCCTTGGGTCGGAATCGGGTGTTTTGGCGTCCTCTGGGACGGACGAAGGCGGGAGGCAGGGGAGAGAGAGAGAGAGAGAGAGAGAGAGAGAGAGAGAGAGAGAGAGAGAGAGAGAGAGATCCTATAAATGCATTTGCGTGGACGTACAAGTTTTGCATAGATAGGCATCTCTGCATATATCGTTCCGGTGCTTCCAAATATGCAATGGCTTCTGTTCTTGCGCGAGTGTTATCTGTTGCGACGTGGCTTTTTACGGAATGCTGCGTCGTTTTTTTTTATTGTATCGACTCGGATTAGGCTTTATTGTTCACGTTATTTGCATTGTCACTTGACTGAAGTGCTTTTAAAAGCGGTTCGCCTTCGGCGCTCGCTCGAATAAAAAATGTGTTTATGCACAGGTTGTATTAGTTTTTGTTTGTGCAGTGTAAGCAATGGTGACAGAATCGTGTCAGCTGCTGGAATTTTATTTCAGAATCGTGTCAACTGCTGGAATTTTATTTCATTCGGTTATAGAGATTGTGAGCGTTAGAAAGAGATTGTGAGAAATGATAATAATTGGATTTCGTTCTTTTGTTTCTTTAAATCTTCCACTGAAAATCCTTGTGAACAGGGTCAACAGAATTTGGACCCACGAGGACTCCAAATGGATATCAGCCTGCAAAGAAAGACAGGTTATAGGAAAAGGTGATAAATAAATGAACCTGTAGGAATAGGAAACAAAACACCTGAAATTCAGGAGACGTCAGCAGAGGGCAGGAATGAATTTGCTCCTCGCTGAGGTAAACTAATCCACACTTTAGTTGTAGCCAAGATCAGACTCCTGGCAAACTGAGTAGTATAAACCCGTTGCTTTGCTAATAAACGACGCACCTGACGAGTGTCAGGTGCATTAATAACAATTATCATATCAGTGTTAATGGTCATAGCAAATACGAAGTTTCTGTGGCTTCCAGCTCTCTAATAATGATGCTTCTGCCGAGTCTAACAATCAGTCCTCTCGTCATGCCACAGTGATATCTCCGAGTCGCTTTTGCGTGGGAAGACTCTCTCTCTCTCTCTCTCTCTCTCTCTCTCTCTCTCTCTCTCTCTCTCTCTCTCTCTCTCTCCACAAACAGAAGAAGGTAATGGTGTGTCTTGTGTGGGTGTGTTTTGGAGGAAGCGAGCGGTATGCATTGGCTGACACGAATCGCCTGCAGGAAGGATGCTGTGCACACGGAGGAGGAGGCGGATGAGGAGGATGAGGAGGAGGAGGAGGAGAAGGAGGAGACACTGTTGTCCCCCTGCTGCAGTTCTCAGGGTTAGGATTGTAGCCCCCCGCCCCCCGAGATTTGTTTTGGTTCTGCATTATCTTTTCAGAATGGGATGATTTTCCGTCCATGTTGGTCTGTGCATTGGATCAGGTGTCTGATTGGTAGGTGAGTGTTGTGGGTTGTAGCCAGTGGGGAGGTTGAGTGAGTGCTGAGGATCGGGGTGTGCCACCCTCTGAAGGCATCCTCACAAGGTAATATATACACATATATGTATATATATACAGAGAGAGAGAGAGATTTTATTAGTGAGATTCACTGACAACTCAAACCCTTCTGATCTCATCAAAGGATACGTCATCAGATTCATCAAATCTCTCTTTCCCCTCAACATTTTCAGGGAAATTTTTCCGTTTTCATCTTTAAGGAATCTTCCCGACTAGCTTCCCTGGCAACACTTGAAGATCCTATTCATTAAAGGTGGCCAGGAAACTTGCATTTGCAGGAAATACCTTCGAGAATGATGTCACCGTGCAGTTTGACGGAGCGATTGGAGGTGTCTGCAACCCGAGCGGTGATGTGCGTTCTCAGTATTTGCCCTCACACTCGCGCAGAGTTCGTGCGTGTGCGGTGTGTGTTTTGATATGAATGCGTTATTTTGTTTCTACGTGTTGTGTTTTCACATTTGAGTTATGTGACGTAAACCTGTGTTTCTATTGGAAATCCAATTGAAGCCTTCCGTGACCTGTCCTCATCTGGAGCAGCTGACTTGGGGCGAGGTTCTATACAGGGAAAACACAACAAACTACTTTGACAGAGTGTTGCGTTTTGTCGATGTTTATTCGTGCAGAAAATTGTCATTATTGTGCACGATATAATGCTGGTTACAATCCATGGAATGAATATGAACAGTAAGTGCTTTTTTCATTGCCAGATTTGCGCGTGTACTACGTTTTGAAAATTTATTTTCGGTGAAGTATGAGTCTGGTTTTCCTTAACAATTCATGGTGTACAAAGTTCTGTAGGCAAGTTCTATACAACTGCTTTCGAGAGTAAGGTAGCCATGTAGGCTTTTATGATGCTTTTAAAAAATAATTTGACGATCTTTAATGTTGCAAACAGTATTTATTCGATACGTCGAGGCAGTAGTCTTCGTACGGCTATAAGCGAAAACAAGTTCATTTTCATCATCATTGCTATTTAAATGCAAATCTGAAGTCCGCGCGCAGTGAAATTGCAGTTTTTCGTTTGACAAGTCAGTTAAGTTATGTAATTACATATTTACCGAATGGTAAACAGTTTAGGATCTCAGGAATGTCCGTTGAAACGTGGTGAGATAAGCACCCGGATGGTGGCGAATGTGACCCAGGATTTGGTGTTTTGTCAGTGATAATATCGGCACTTCTCTTGGCCCAAAAAAGACGTTTCGTTTCTGCAGTCCATTTCATTGAGAGAGAGAGAGAGAGAGAGAGAGAGAGAGAGAGAGAGAGAGAGAGAGAGAGAGAGAGAGTTTTTTTGCATTCCATTTCACTGAGAGTTAATGTGTGTGTTTTTGCAGTCCATTTCACTGAGAGTGAATGTGTGTTTCTGCAGTCCATTTCACTGAGAGAGAGAGAGAGAGAGAGAGAGAGAGAGTGTGTTTTTGCAGTCCATTTCACTGAGAGAGGGAGAGAGAGAGAGTGTGTGTGTGTGTGTTTTTGCAGTCCAATTCACTGAGAGAGAGAGAGAGAGAGAGAGAGAGAGAGAGAGACTGGCCTGGCGCCACATTCATTAATGCCGCTTCTGAATGGATACCATTTGTATTCACACGTCTCTGATTGTTCGTTTTGGGAAGGCCGTGTCGTTTTCTGTATAATTTCCTCTTGATAGGAATCTTCTGCACTCGTGTTTGTTTGTAAATCGAGTGACGTCGGACGGTTTTTTTTAATAAGTCTGTCTTTATCGTTGTTGCCTTTTCATTAATCAGATTTTCTTTGCGTGTTTTTATTTGTTGTAAACTTTACGATACCTGATCTTTTGCTTTTTAAAGAAGAATGAGAAGTCTCGTACTATGAAGTGGGATTAAAACACCCAAAAATTTATATTTTCGAGCACACACAAACATATAGATTCATACATACATACGTGCACATATATATACAGTATATATATGTACGTATTTATATACGCACACATATGCATATATATATATGTATTATATATGTAATTCTCTCTCTCTCTCTCTCTCTCTCTCTCTCTCTCTCTCTCTCACACAAATAAAAGGAATTCACCCCGTCATAATACGTTCTTCCTATTCTAAAAACTTTTAAAACCGCTTCGAGTCGCCGAATTCATCGAAGGAACCACCACCCCTGGAATCCACAGGAAACGAACGGACGAAAAAATCCTCCGAAATCCTGAGGTCTTTGGGATCCCGTGGCATTAGGATGCTCCCCCACGTTTCGCGTGTGACTCTCAAGATCACACAAAAGCCGGATGCATACAGCCGCCTTCCTAATAAACGTTCGTTTCTTTGCATACTGAATGTGGCGACCTCTGCACACTTCTTGGCGGGATGGTTCTCTCTCTCTCTCTCTCTCTCTCTCTCTCTCTCTCTCTCTCTCTCTCTCTCTCCATTTAAAACCAATGGTACTATTATTATTATTATTATTATTATTATTATTAGTAGTAGTAGTAGTAGTAGTATATTTATTATTATTATCATTATTTTTATTATTATTAAAAGTATTATTAATATAGTTTCGTTTATTATTATCCATTATATCTGAAAATGTAAAACCATTACTGAATAACCCAAACAAACCTTTAACATTCCAAGTAGATTCCTGTAGATTCCTGTAGATTCCTGTAGAATGAAAGACCAACCCTTAGTAAAATGAAAGGTACCCATAGGAGAGTGTCATTTAGCAGAACTTCTCTATAATATACAAGTTCTCCATTTCTTCCAGTTCTCATTCTCACTGTCATTCTCAACCTGCATCGCAACGCAGTTTTTCTTCAATGACACTTGAAAATAAATGGCTTGCAGCTCCCCCAGTCGTAAACCAGGGGGAATGCTTCCACCAATCCTCTTTGAGGAATTAGCATACAAAGGGGACTCTCTGGCCTGAACCCCCTTCGGGGATAATAGGCATAACCCGACTCGGGTCGCAACTGAGATCCTCGTTCGCAAGAGGAAGTGGAAAGTGATAAAAACAAAAGGTATTACGAACGAGAGAATGGTTGACGGTGCTTAAGATGCACAGTTAGGAAATGCAACAAAGAATTGTGAAATTAAGCGTATATGCTGAGACAGTAGAATCTTGACACACACACATACACATGCACACAAACGCGCTCATTGCAGGACTTGACATTGAAAAGTTTTTTTTTTTCTATTATTAAATTTTACCTTATTCGCCTTATTATGTCAAGTCACTGCAACGTCATTATTTTGTTTGTGATTATGCAATGACATATTTTACTTGTCATCATATTTTATTTTGTTTGTGATTATGCAGTGACATATTTTACTTATCATATTTTTGATCTTGTGCCTTGCTTTTATTTGTTGCCATGTCAGTATTCGATTTTACTTATTTATTTATTTATCTATCTATCTGTCTATCTGGTTATCTATTTATTTGTTTATTTATGTATTAATATCATTGTGTAAAAGTAGAGAAACTGCCTGAATCCGGTATTCAAAGGAGTCAAATACAATTGCTCCAACCATCTCTGAAGATGCTGTAATTTGCTGATCAGCATTCACCTGTTCCTCTCCGAACCCTCTCCGTGCAAGAAGGGGCTTATTGGTCGGTGCTATCATGCGCCTACCAACCTCATTCGAGTGTCTTCCTACCGGTAGACAATTTTGCTAAAACTAACCACCGTTCGCATCGATGTCAGCTCGTCTTATCTTCCATCTCGAGAGAATAGCTGGTTTTTGCCAGTATGTCTTTGCAGTCTCTCTCTCTCTCTCTCTCTCTCTCTCTCTCTCTCTCTCTCTCTCTCTCTCTCTCTCTCTCGTCCAGCATGCAGTTGTTTTTCCATGCCCCGAGGGGTGGCATTTTTCTCCTTAACTGCCCCAGTGTCCTTGGAACTACCTGGGCTCTGTGTGCTGCCAACCGAGTTCTAATTCTGAGTCTTTTTTTTTTCTTCCTCATTCTTTGATGATTTTTTTTTTTTATTGTGGCCTTTGTTCTTATGGTGGTATGCTCTGATTATTATGTGACTTTGTAGCCTACCTTTGCAAGGGAGTTATATATTTTCATTTTACATTTTTTTTTCTTTTCATGTTAAGGTCTTCTTTTTAAAAGGAGTGAATGATTTATTCAGGTGCTCCTGAAGAAGGAAGATCTGGATCTCTCTCTCTCTCTCTCTCTCTCTCTCTCTCTCTCTCTCTCTCTCTCTCTCTCTCTCTCTCTGTATATATATGTGTGTTTGTGGTATTTCTAACACACACATTCATTCATGAAACCCTGTCAATTTCCGTCTGATGTCTGGTACAACTGACAACTGACGTCTATCTGAAGGTATGTTTACTTTGAAGAGTCCTCCTTTTCGTCACTGGGTACAGAAAAAATCGCCCGTCGTCGGATTGAGTGACAAGACGACCGCCAGAAATGCAGTACCTTTCCGGGCAAGAGAACCAAACCAAAAGGGGTCATGCTATATCCTTACGTGTCTTTATATGTTCAACTTTCTTTCTTTCTTCTTTTATTACCAAATTATGCGAACGGTATCATTTTCTCTATTCGGGGCTTCAGAGGATAAGAACTTTAAGTGATTTTTCTTGTAGATTCTTGTTTGTTAGGTTTTTATTATATGCTTCTTATTTGTATATCTGTTGGTTCAGGTTTGTTACCAAATTATGCACACGATATGACTTTCTCTTTTCGGGGCTTCAGAGGATAAGAACTTTAAGTGATTTTTCTTGTAGATTCTTTTAGGTTTTTATTATTTGCTCCTTATTTGTATATCTGTTGGTTCAGGTGCATTCTCGATGGATTACTTAATACATACTATTATACTGTAGAGGTTCACAGTTATAGATTTGAATATATATTCACGTAAAATTTCGGCGAGTAATAACTTAGGTAAGTTCCAGTTAAGAGGTCAGGAACTTACGAAAGTTTGTTAGTTGCATATCCTCTCGAGTGTACAGTAAAATCAAATCCATACCTTGATTTGTTTTTTGTTTAAATTTGAGCAAACATGATTGGTTTTGAAATGAAGCACATTTCCCAGATTCAGTGTATTGGATGCTGTAGAGTTCTTCAATCTGGGTACCATTAGCCACTGCTTGTTTTCCGGTGCATCTTATTTTGGATATTAGGAGTCATGAAATCGTCCATTTTATGAAACCTTATTGCAATTGCCACCAGTTTGGGGAAGAAATACAAAAGCTGTAAGATTAACCGAGGCAGAAGCAGCAAAGCCAACTGAAGAAAACGATTGAAAAACTATAAAAATTGAGCCGTTGGAAGGAAATATAAAGAGAGATGTTAAAAGAAGATACAAAAGCTTAGAAAGGAGGAGACCGAGGAACTGAAATGGGAGCCAGAAGGGAAAAGTGATGTGAGATGAGACAGAAATGGGGGTTAAAAGGGAGAGATGGTGTGTAATGAGCCAGAAATGGAGGTTAAAAGGGAGAAATGATGTGCAGGTGAGCCAGACATGGGAGCTAAAAGGGAGAGGTGATGTGAGATGAGACAGAAATGGAGGATAAAAGGTAGAAATGATGTGCAATGAGCCAGAAATGGAGGTTAAAAGGTAGAAATGATGTGCAATGAGCCAGAAATGGAGGTTAAAAGGTAGAAGTGATGTGAGATGAGCCAGAAATGGGTGTTAAAAGGGAAAAGTGATGTGAGATGAGCCAGAAATGGAGGTTAAATTGTAGAAATGATGTGCAGTGAGCCAGAAATGTAGGTCAAAAGGGAGAAATGATGTGCAATGAGCCAGAAATGGACGTTAAAAGGGAGAGGTGACGTGAGATGAGCCACAAATGGAGGTTAAACGGGAGAAGTAATACGAGGCGACTTGGCCTCCTGGAAGCCACTGGAAGAGAGAGAAAAGAGTCAGTTGAGCGAGTCCCACCGTCTTGGCGAACGAGCCAAGTCCAGGCGGCGGTCCACTCCATCTCGCCCAGCTTTCCTTATGCGGAGTGATGACGGATTTAATTAGGTCCTGATAAACAACTCGGGCATCTCGAAGTCCTCCGAGACTCCCTCGGCCTTTGGTCAGATGCTGGAGAACCGTGTTTAGAGCTGGGAAGAGTTGGCACCTCAAAAGGTTTCGAGACGGACGTGGGGGAGTTTTCCGCGCAGAAGACGCCGTACAAACGTCAAAATAATTCTTTATATCATTAAGTTATTTAGCTGGTCAGTGTTTTTTGCGTTGCATCCTCATATTTCAAGCTGGAATATTTTGCTGAGGTTATGATTCGAAGTGTAATTAAAATTAGTAGTAGTAATGAGAGAAAAACCTCTTGGCTGCCTATGTTCATTACAGCGATGACGCGCAAGGTGGGCCTTTTGTAATTCAATTTCTTGTCGCCAATCCAGGCTATTTTGTAGCGCTAGGTAACCAGAATAAATCATTCAATTACTGGGTACATCATTATTTAAGCATTTTTACAGATGATTCGTTATTAAATTGTTGTATATTCCAGATCCGCAATTATGTCAATAAATTGTAACATTTGTGAAAGTATTTTTACAAATATCACAATTAATTGATATAAATGGGGATTTTGAAATTACATTATTATTATTATTATTATTATTATTATTATTATTATTATTATTGATCAAGCGTCGAAAGCAAAGAGAGAAAAAACTGAGGAAATTAATAGAATAACATAAAAGGTAAATACTCATCAGTAAATGTGTGAGATTATTATTATTATTATTATTATTAGAGCAACAGTAACAGTATTAGAATATTATCATCGTTGCTATTTCTGCATCACGTCGTTTGCAAAGTTTCCAAGATTCTCTCTCCCGCTGTTGCTTTTGATTTGCTTTGCTCCCGAGACACTCAAAAGTCCAGCGGCGTTTGGAAGCTGACATAATCGCTTGTTTTAAGTCCTCTCTAATCGCAGTTCTGCGAATCCGAACAAGTCGTCCTGCATGTTTACGATCACGACTTACCTTTGGCTCCGCATTTCTCAGAAAACAAATTTTTCCTCTTTTTTTTTTTTTACCATTATTTTCTTACTGGGGTGTTGTTTCAAAATTTTTTTTTTTAGTGTGAACGTACTTTCACACATGCTTTCGCCCTTCTTACCTTGTGATTTTTCATTTTTATATTTGTCGCTGTGACGATTGTTATCATTCTTGTCTTTGGCTACGCGTTCTTTAAAGATATTTTCTCTTATTTTCTTAGCGATAATTCCTCTCCCTCACTGTTACTCCTTTATTTCGTAGGTTCATCCATTATTTTATCTTTGGGACAATATTTTAACATTTACCCTTGGCAGTATATTTCCACTAAGACGTATATACAATGCTCAGCGTTTTAACGCTATTACGCTCACATAAGAACGTCCACTTAATAATATTGTTTCTAATTATTATTACATCCGTGTGAAAACATTCCCTGAACGCCTCGGTTCTTTTTTGCAAGAGTGATTGATGCTAAAACGTCAAGACATTTTCCTTATCTTGTGAGTCCTTGAATTTGACTAATTGTCTCTGCGACAACTGCATAAGAATTCGACCTTCGCTTGTTTTGGAATATCAGATCGCTGAGCGCTTCTTCAGGTGACGATCGGGGTTCGCTTGTACCATTGTAGACTAGTAGATTTTATAAATCTTAAGTTATTTATTATACGGAAAAAATCTGGTTTAACACACAATGAATTTTAGCAAATATATATATACATACAGTATATATATATATATATATATATATATATATATATATATATATATATATATATTTTTTTTTTTTTTTTTTTTGACGTCTTTAAGCAAGGACAAATGGTCGTCAGTATAGGGCACACAAATATTAATTGATCGTCATTCCAGTGAAAACTTCACTTGAAAGTCCTGGTGCTGCACAGAATGATGCTCTGGATTTGTTTGGGGTTTTTCAACTTTTGAAAATTTGAACGCTGCTTTTAGTAACATTTTCATATATGGTTTTGTAGAGTTTTCTCGTTTACACACACACATACATACACATCCACATACACACATGGATGGATATATATATATATATATATATATATATATATATATATATATATATATATATATATATATATATACTGTATATACTATATATATAATGTCTATGTAGTATCTTTATTTTAATGTGTGAGCTCATAGGCCTACTTCTGGGAACATTGAATTACAGGGCTCCATTTTCTTTAATTTTTTCTAGTATATATATATATAATATATATTATATATATATATATATATATATATATATATATATATATATATATATATATATATATATATATATATATATACTAGAATGTCCTGTCCAAGTGAATCCTTAGGCCTACTCCTCAGAGCACCGAATTAAGTGACATCCATTTTCTCTTATATTTTCTAGTACTATTCTCTGTGCATGAAAGCTGTCTAAGCATCATGTCACTCATTACTTGTAGAGGCCTATTGGCCTTTGACATCCTCCCATTTTTGTGGGAGCCATGACAGCTGTTATTCGAGGCCTGCCTCGTTTTTGTGGGTATGAGAGAAAGTGGAGTGTGTATGTGTGAGTGGCAGCATGCCACTTTTGGAAATTGGTACGAAGAACCGGAAAGCTAACAACTTTATATATATTATATATATATATATATATATATATATATATATATATATATATATATATATATATATATATATATATATACATACGTATGAATAGTCAGTATATGAAACTATTTTAAAGTTCGTTAACAGAACGAATAATTAGGCTATGTCGGTGAGACCATAAGGAAGGTGAATCGATACATTTTTATACATGTTGGGTAAGGGTATTTTATGCAGTTGGGCAAGGGTTTTTATACATGTCGGGCAAGGGTTTTTTTATACAAGTCGGGCAAGGGTTTTTTATACATGTCCGGCAAGGGTTTTTTATACATGTCGGGCAAGGGTTTTATTCATACATGTTGGGCAAGGGATTTTTATACATGTTGGGCAAGGGTTTTATTTATACATGTTGGGCAAGGGTTTTATTTATACATGTTGGGCAAGGGATTTTTATACATGTAGGGCAAGGGTTTTATTTATACATGTTGGGCAAGGGTTTTTATATACATGTTTTTTTATTCTTGTTGCAAGGGTTTTATTTATACATGTTGGGCAAGGGATTTTTATACATGTCGGGCAAGGGTTTTTTGTACACGTTGGGCAACGGTATTTTATTCTTGTTGGGCAAGAGTTTATTATGCATGTTGGGCAAGGGGTTTTCATACATGTTGGGCAAGGTGTAAGCGCGAGCCAAGTGGCAGATTTATAGCGTTAAACTAAATCACTGTAAATCACAAGTAATTGCGGATTTTCTCACGCTGAACATGGACTGGGATAAGACACAAGAAGGAGAAAAAGTGGAACCGAAAGGGGACGACGGATTTGGACGTCCACAAGGACTCCAGGTTTGTTATGATGAGAGAGAGAGAGAGAGAGAGAGAGAGAGAGAGAGAGAGAGAGAGAGAAGCCACTGAGTCATAGCAAAGCTGAGGTGGGACACATGACCTAATAAGGACCCGCCCACTTCACCTGCCCACTCTCCGCCAAACCCACCACCACACACTCCTCCTCCTCCTCCTCCTCCTCCTCCTCCTCCTCCTCCTCCTCCTCCTCCTCCTCCTCCTCCTCCTCCTCCCCCCTCTCTCCTCCCTCCTACCCAAGTGTCCCTATCTGTTCATCATTCCTCTTGCCTCCCTCCTCACCCCATCCCTCCCAACCCTCAAACCACGAACCCCACAACCTCTAAACCTCCTCCTCCTCCTCTTCGCCTCCTCCTCCTCCCTGGGCAAGTTATGCCTCATTTGCATGATAGTGTTCATTGTCTGTCCCTTTACGATCCCTGCCTTACAATGGTCTTCTGGTGCTTCGGAGTCCTTGGATACAAAAACCGCCTCGCTCGCAGTTCTAGTTTTATTCGGCGAACAATAATTACTGGCAGGAATTAAATCTCTCTCCGTGGCGGATGCCGGTGGGAAACGCGAGCTTAGGAAATTACAGGTCTCTCTCGTGCGTTGATTTGTGTTTTCACCTTGGGGTTTTGTCGTTGCTAGAGGTTCGAACGATCGTTGTTATGGATTGGGAAAGTCTTGTTACGGGTGGATAAACTCGACGTTCTGACGAGAATAATTTCTGTCGTTGTGAATTGAGAAGCTCGTGATATGGGCGGACAACCTCTAGATTCTGACGAGAAAAAATGAGAGTGGAAAGTTTCTGAGGACAGTCAGTTTGTGACGTAGGTGTTATCTCCGCCATTCGGAATGCTGAAGGGCCTTCGATCTAGCTGATCACTGAATACTTCAGGGTTTGAGGAAGTTGCCTAACTTCAGTGTGGGGAAAGGTGAGTGCTTCTTTAGATTTTGAGGTGGTTGATTATCTCCTTAGTCCTGGTGCGCTGTAGTTTATATCAGTTTGGTGTCGTTCATTAACTGTAATTTTAAGAAAGTTCATTTGCCTTCTGGGATATTTTGCCTCTTAGCAAAAAAAAAAAAAAGAAAAAAAGAGCAAGTCTTTAACTTGTAAACAAAAACATTTAGTTGACGAGAAAAAACAGAGTAAAAGTTTATTCCAAAAATCTTCTATTCGATAATGCTTTTCATCTTCAGTTGCTTTTTTTCCTGGTCGCATTTCTATCTCTTCCTAGATTCCTCTTTCTTTTTCCCCCATTCTTTGCTTATTCTTCTCTCTTTCGTTGAAAGACGTCGGTTTTAATGGACCTTAATCTTCATTTTGCCAACCATTCTTCCACTCGGTTTCAAGGCCCCAAACAGGAGGTTAGTTTTGACAGCGTTCCTTAATTTTCTGAACTGGTCTTTTCATTTAAGTTTATCTTCCCTTGAAGAAAACTAGTTGTTTGTTTTCGCTGGTTGGCTTTGAACGAATTCTCTCTGTAATTCCTCCACAATTCAGTTACCCCCACCCCCCCCACGGGGGAAAGTTGTTTTCATAATGGGTAAATGCCCCTCCCATCGAAGCATATTGTTTTGATGAATTTTTATTTTCATTTAGTTGACCATTTTTCCTTTTAATTTCAAGACCCCGGATAGAAGATTAGTTTTGACAGCTTCTGTCAGTTACCTTAACGAATCTCTTTAATTTTGTGTTATCTTCCCTTGAAGAAAGCTATTGGGTTTCCCTGATCTTTTCTCTCAATTTCCTTAACAAATCTCTTTAATTTTGCGTTATCTTCCCTTGAAGGAAGTTATTTGTTTTCCCTGATCTTTTCTCTCAATTTCCTTAACAAACCTCTTTAATTTCGTGCTGTCTTCCCTTGAAGAAAGTTATTGGGTTTCCCTGATTTTTTCCTCTCAATTTCCTGAACAAATTTCTTTATTTTGTGTTATGTTCCCTCGAAGAAAGCTGTTTATTTTCCTGATTGTTTTTTCTCAATTTCCTTAACAAACCTCTTTAATTATGTGTTATCTTCCCTTGAAGGAAGCTGTTGGTTTTCCCTGATTTTTTCTCTCAATTTCCTTAAAAAATTCTCTAATTTTGTTTAATCATCCCATGAAGAAAGTTGTTGAAAAAAGTTGCTTGTTTTCCGCATTTGTGTAATTCCTCCACACTTCACTTTCTGTCCCCCCGCCCCCCAATTGGGGAAAGTTGCTTTCAAAATGGGCAGTTGCCTGCGATCACCCGCGACGCTTTCGTTATCACAGCTGAAGGCGGGATAATGGCATCTTTATAACCAAGCACCATGTAAGGGAGAGATCGTGCTCTCGAGAGACTGTCTACGTAGCCTACATCGCCTCGATTATTAAAGTCACTCCCCGCCAAAAATGGCCGCTCTCGAATTTCATTACGAGCGCCGACTCGTTCCAACAACACGGATTGCAAAAGTTGACCTTTGCCGTATTTAGTAAATAATGTTTTTTTTTTCTTTCTTTCTTCTTCCTCTTTGTTAATGCAAGGCCATTATTCTCTGAATTATTCATTCATGATCTCGATGAGAAGTAGGTCGAAATAAGGTTGGGTTAACCAACCTTGTTATACTTTTTTATTATTATTATTATTATTATTATTATTATTATTATTATTATTATTATTATTATTATTAACAACCTTGTTATATTTATATTTGATAGGTTTTAAGATATTATTATTATTATTATTATTATTATTATTATTATTATTATTATTATTATTATTAAACCTTGTTATATTTATATTTGTTAGATTTTAAAATATTACTATAATTATTATTATTTTTATTATTATTATTATTATTATTATTATTATTTGTAGTAACAGTCAAATTATCATGCGGTTGTTATTGACACCAAAAAGCATTAACGAATCATTCAGTCAGTAATAGTAGACTTATATCATTATCTTAACGTTTTACTCGTGCCATAACATAGTAGTAGTAGTAGTAGTAGTATTAGTAGTAGTAGGAGTAGCAGTCTTTTAGAATTCGTCCTCGGTGACCCCCTCCCCGCCAAGAGGCAAGAGACATTCCACTGTTTGCTGTATTTGGCGAGCAATAGATGGCTGACCCTCTGAATAAGGTCATACGCCGCCCGTATAAGGTCACACGAGACATATTGCTCTGCATCCAATCTCGACGCGACCCCTCGACCTGGGCAGATTCTTGAATTCTAGATTTATGGCTGCCATTTGGGCGGAGTGGGGCCAATCAGGAGGGAAATGAGATCTCAGGAGGAAAATTGGTGTTATGGCCGATAGGTGCCAAGGTTACCTCGGGCTGAAAGACGGCATAGGTGGAATATGGCTTTGATGAATCGGTTTTGATTTCCTTGTTTATAGAATTGATATATTTTTTTTTGTCATTTTACATCCTACTATAAATCTTTTTTTTTTTTTATGTGGGCGTTATGTTATGTGAAAATGTTTGTATATGATTCATAATAGAAATATGATAATTTGAAATAATTTATTTTTGCATTCACTTTTTTTTTTAATAATGCTATACCTCTCTTTTGCATGTAAACAGTATTTTACAGGAAATTATATGGACATAATTCACGATGAAAAATAATAAAATTTTAAATATTTTCTGTCGGTTTTTGTAATAACTTATTTTTTTCATTTTGAATATTACGATGGTTCATTTTTCCACATGGTGAGTATGTTACTTGAAAATATATAGACGTAATTCAAGACGAAAATATTAACAATTTAAATTATCTTTGCCGGCATATCAGTGTGCTTTTTCCCGTAAATGGAGAGGGCACGTTATATGAAAATATATGTACGAAATTTATGACAGACAAGATGAAGGTTCAAATCCTCCCTGCCGGCACATTGTGAACCTTGATACACGAAACGCCGAGCCCGGAGTGAAAGTTTACACAGCGGGATTTAATAAACTCCTCCACTTCCAAACCCAAAGTTTTATTGAAGGTTAAACAGTCTTCGGCTTTATTGCCTCTTGCCATATTGGCTTACCCCGATCGACTTTAGGTTTCAGGGCCACTTTACATTTTGTTTGATTTATTTCGACGTCCAGAATTTTATGACTGTTTTCTAGAACACCCTTTACGTTCCAAGTACAAAATCATTTTTAGACTTTTCCTAATCCACCGTTTTGTTTTTTGGGGGGAAGCTGGCCTTATACCAGCATTGGCTGCTGGTGCTCTAGGCGTACGTGTTGACTTGGCTTTGA
Organism: Macrobrachium rosenbergii; assembly: GCF_040412425.1. Taxonomy (NCBI): domain Eukaryota; kingdom Metazoa; phylum Arthropoda; class Malacostraca; order Decapoda; family Palaemonidae; genus Macrobrachium; species Macrobrachium rosenbergii. The sequence goes on from NC_089768.1 coordinate 32,665,997, forward strand.
TTTGGGCAGTGTTGTGTTTACCTAAAGAAGTTTCTGCTAAATAAAAGTAACGTATTTTTCATTTGCGAAGCAGATTTAATCTAGGACTGAAAGACAATGCATTGTTCTATAGTAATTTTGATTTATATTACGCTGTGCATGTTTTCGTAAATTGAATGCAACTTGAGGGTTAACTTGTGGTTAACATTATATATATATATATATATATATATATATATATATATATATATATATATATATATATATATATATATACATATATGTGTGCGTGTATGTATAAATGTATATACTTTTGCTTTTAGTTTTTTTATATTGCATTTGCTTGCTTTCTTGACTAGTAAACGCATAAAGTTTAGACTAAACTGATTTAGCTTTGCGTAATAGCATTATTATTATTATTATTATTATTATTATTATTATTATTATTATTATTATTATTATTATTAGTATTATTATTAACCGTGTTCTTTTAAAAGCACCTCGAAAGAGAATGTATTTATTGGAGTAGAAAAATATTTTCTTGCGGAAGGTTTGGATTTCATTCAAATAAAAGTTAGTAATGCTTTTGCAAGAGCAGTAACTCGGGGTTATTGAGAGAGAGAGAGAGAGAGAGAGAGAAGGTTGAAAGCACTGGAGCCTTACATGGGTACGTATGAAACTCTCCAAGTGAGTCATTAAATAAATAAAACGTCTTTTGAACTAATACATTCGGGCTGCTCCATTTTTGGGTGCCATAATCTCTCTCTCTCTCTCTCTCTCTCTCTCTCTCTCTCTCTCTCTCTCTCTCTCTCTCTCTCTCTCTCTCTCTCAAACTTTATTTTACGGAATGTTGAACGCTTATGTATCTTAATGAGCTTGACCAATATTTCTCTCTCTCTCTCTCTCTCTCTCTCTCTCTCTCTCTCTCTCTCTCTCTCTCTCTCTCAAACTGTACATTCATTTTACTGAATGTTGAACGCTCATGTATCTTAATAATCTTGACCAATATTCTCTCTCTCTCTCTCTCTCTCTCTCTCTCTCTCTCTCTCTCTCTCTCTCTCTCTCTCTCTCTCTCTCTCTCTCAAACTATACATTCATTTTACTAATGTTGAACGCTCATGTATCTTAATAATCTTGACCAATATTCTCTCTCTCTCTCTCTCTCTCTCTCTCTCTCTCTCTCTCTCTCTCTCTCCTAACTCGTTTTCGTCTCACATCCTTCAGGAGTGTCGTGTGCCCTCAATTACAGACCCCACCACAGGGGGCACCGTTGCAATAGCCCGTAGCTGCCCGTCATCTACCCGGGGCGCCGCTTCAAAAACAAACACGAGAGGCTCAAAGACGACGTCATTCGCTGTTGATTTTTCGTGTATAACGAAGGCCTTTGGGAGAGCGAGGAGTGCTCTTCAAGATGGCGTTCCCCACGTGGTCCTTCCTGATTAGGGGATCGAGTGTGACGTTGAATGCCTGCAAAAGAGCAGAGACATGATTGCTGAGAATTTGGTTGTGCATTCATGGTTTATGTGATTTAATGGGGAGATGCAGAAATAAAAAAACTGCGAGGATTGATTTTGTGCCCTGAAGAAAATTGGGTATGTATGTATAATATATATGTGTATATATATTTTATATATAGATATATATATATATATATATATGTATGTATATATATATATATATTATATATATATATATATATATATATATATATATATATATATATATATATATATAGAGCGATGGATTAAAGTCATCTTCGCTACTGTTGCTGCATCCACACTGGGTGATACCTCATGCAATTATTACCTTCCTAGAGGCCAATCTGGGCATCAGGTCGTTGCTGAGGGATCTTGTTACAGCTTAGAAGAAGAAGAAGAAGAAGAAAAACTCATCTCCTGCCCAAAAGGAGAGTCGCTTTTTCCGTAGGGTCTTCTCTCGAGATGGAGTGTTTGCACAGGGGCAGTTTTAGGGCGGGCAACAGACAGGCGGCTTCAAGAGGTGTTAAAATGCCTCCAGACTTTCTAACAGCTTTCATGTCTTATCCCAAATTGTATCTCTGTTCTTTGCGCACAAGAGGATTGTGGAAAAGAGTCCCCCGCCCCCACCGTTTACGCAGAGAAATGGCTTCCATATGTCACTGTATCCCAAGTTTCTCAGCATTGCTCAGGACACAAAGTGCGTCAATTGAATTCGACGGTACTGCAGCCACTGTGCTTTGTTAAGTGAGGGCTGGGTTTTCTTCAAGGACTTGGAGGAGAATTGGCTTATTGAATGGGAAGAGTTAGGTTGGATATTGAGAGAGAGAGAGATAGAATGCTCTCGAATATTAAGATGCATGTGCGTTCAACATTCAGTAAAATATAAGTACAGTATGAGAGAGAGAGAGAGAGAGAGAGAGAGAGAGAGAGAGAGAGAGAGAGAGAGAATGCTATCAATATACATGTGCGTTCAACATTCAGTAAAATATATGTACAATATGAGAGAGAGAGAGAGAGAGAGAGATGCTCGCCGCGGGAGCTGCCTGAAAATCCTCTAGTTAGGAAAAAAATTCTAAAAGAAAAGATTCTTTCTTGAAGGCCTCTGCTTCTACTCTTCCCATAATCTCGTTTAATTGTTATGTAAATGATTGATCCGATCAGCTAGCGTCGCATTTCGTCTGGGGAATATGTCCTTATGAAAGTCATGCATCGAAATATGCCGAAGATTGACATTCCATATGAAACTCTCGTATTACCTACAGGGATACTTAAATTGAGCCTGAATAAAAAAAAAAAAAAAAAAAAAAAAGTAAAAACTTTAGAATTTACTTACCTACTTATAAATGGGCCCCTCGCACTTAAACAAACCACTTCTTTGTGTCACCACACCCCAGGACGTAGGCTGGCATAGGCCTCCTGCTTTATTAGGTAGAAGACGAATTAAGGCCTAGTGGTCACCTGTCTGGGCATATTATTGTGACCGGATTATTGATATGTTTTCTTTTTCCCAGTATGGCGTAGGCCATAATTTGTGGACGACGTTATTGTATTTATGTATCGGGAGATATTGGTTCATGAATTATATATATTATGTGTGTATCTATGTATGTATATTTGTATGTATGTATATGTATATATACATGCATATAAATATTACACACACACACACACACATATATATATATATATATATATATATATATATATATATATATATATATATATATATATATATATATATATATATATATATATTATATATTATATATTAAATAGAAATACTTTCATATCCATAAATTCCTTTAAATTCTGAGAAAAAAGAGGTAATGAATGTAGAATTCCAAATGAGGCAAGTGCACTCGAGAAGTCGTGTAGCCTTAGAATGACTCCAAAGGATTCGGTGTTGACAGGATGAATCACTCGTTGGGCGCGAGGGACCTCATCCTCCAAGCCTTTTGACGTTCAAGGATTGGCGTGGCGAGTGTTGCGTCAATTTGGCAAGGACAGTTTTCATCCCATCTGTAGTGTCTGCGTTAGAGAATGGTGCGCTTGCCACTTGCCCTTGCTAGTAGTATTTCATTGTAGTGAGTCATCATAGGATACTGTCATTGTATTTTGACATTTGCATTCACGTTGTGCTTGTCATTATTTATACGGGGTGCCCCGTGTTAGGTACCAGCCCTCGGAGATGAACGTAAAAACATAAACAAAAGACGTTATATATCTCAAATTTTCTATTTAAATTTTTCACATTATCTCGGTAAATGTCTCAGATTATCTTGGTAAATTATCTTTGCATATTTATCAAATTATCTCGGTAAAATTCTCAAATGATTTCGGTAAATTTCTCAAAGTATCTCATGAGTAGTGCATTATACTGTATGTACCCTTTTCTGTTCAGTAAAATAATTTTATTGATAAACGATATCTCCGTGGGGAGTTCTTTTGCAGAGCGACTATCCTTGAATTAAGAATTACCTGGCTTTACATTTTTATTTATTTTCCTTAATTGCTGATAATAACTGATCTCTTTCTTTCCCCAATAACTGATAATATCTGATCCCTTCTTTCTGTATTTTCTATCCTTTGGAAGCTTGAATTTCAAGTCGGTGGCCCTTGTGGGTTTGTTCCATATGAATAGGGTTCATCTTCTGAATAATAATAATAATAATAATAATAATAATAATAATAATAATAATAATAATAATAATAATAATGATGCAGTTCCTGTGGTCGCAGACACGAACGATACTCCGAATATGATTCTGTGGAGGTACCTATGCTTGATCAAGATCAGATCGGTAAACCTGTACGCCATGAACGTAACGAGAGCCAAACTGCCAGTCACTGAACGATTTAAAAGCAAGAGGAAAAAACGGGAAACCGCCTGAAGGCACAGGTTCTCACCATTAGGAACCTCATCACTGAAACAAAGAGAGCCCTCTCAGCTGAAAGCTTTCAGGCTGAGGAGCGAGGCGTTTTTCTTGTGCATAATCTGCCCTCTGGCTCTACAGCAGGTGATGTACAGCAGATGCAACAGCATCGGCGAGATGAGGGAATCAGCGTTGCTTTGTTATTGTTATTATTATTATTATTATTATTATTATTATTATTATTATTATTATTATTATTATTATTATTATTATTATTGTTATTATTATTATTATTATTATTATTATTATTATTATTATTATTATTATTATTATTATTATTATTATTATTATTATTATTATTATTATTATTATTATTATTATAGGAGAAACAAATTCCCAGATATGTATGGGTACAAATATATTTAAAAATAAATTCATACAGTGAGCTTTCGGGAATCGAACAGATTCCTGAAAACGTTCTGTATAGATTTTTCTTTAATTATATTTGAACCCATACATAACTGGGGATTTATTACTCCATTTCAAGACTCAGGCTACTAAGTGTTTTATTATTATTATTATTATTATTATTATTATTATTATTATTATTATTATTATTATTATTATTATTATTAGTAGTAGTAGTAGTAGTATTATTAGTAGTAGTAGTAGTATAGTAGTAGTAGTATTGGTATTAGCAGCGGTTGTCTATATCTGTGCACCAGTAATGTAGGAACGTATATTTTGAGGTTACAAGAAGACTCTTTTTCTTCAGTGTAAATCTTGATGTATTGGTCAAGATATTTTATTAATGATTAATGATTTACACTGAACAAAGGGTGTCTTATTTTGTCCTCATCTTTAAAGAACGGGACCATTCTTCATAGCCTAAATACACATTTTCCTGTAAAACAAGCAACGTAGGCATCCTCTTGCAAAGGGGTTTCTGCGGAAGAATACAAAATTAAATAAATAAATAAGGTGAGGGACAAGCTTCATTGAAAAGGAAGACTTCTTATTTTAAGATGTGCTAAAAATGGATGAGAATCGGAGGAGCTCTTGTAATATTGATATTATATGAAGGACCTTGAAAAAGCAGGTATAATATCCTCCGTAACTTGAGACCCCAAGGGATAGGCGAATAGTGGGAAGATAAACAACTTACGAAGTCATATCAGGGGAAACAGTTGGAGTATGTAAGCCGAGAGAGAGAGAGAGAGAGAGAGAGAGAGAGAGAGAGAGAGAGAGAGAGAGACTTAGTTCACTTAAGCACTTTTTTTATATAAAACTATATGGTTTACGTGTGTTTCTGCAGTTGGAAGTGAAATGCTATTTCATGGGAAAGTTAAACCAGTTGGACCCCCTGGGTCGAACTGCTGTTTCTGTTGGAATATAGGGTTTTGTGTAGAATGTAAATATGGGTATTACATTTCAGGAAACGATCCGTAGTCATGAAATTAGATCGTGTACGATTTAGTCTTTTATCTTGCAGCAAGTTAATCTTTTATCGGTGTGCATTTAACAAATTTATGTTACGACGTCCTTTACTATATAACTCTAGAGAGGAGTAATTTATAAAGTACAATTATTTTTAACATTCACGTTCATGAAAATTGTTGAATAAGAGATGAATATTTACTTGTTTGTTGTACTTAATTGTTGAATAAGAGATGAATATTTACTTGTTTGTTGTACTTAATTGTTGAATAAGAGATGAATATTTACTTGTTTGTTGTACTTAACATAAGCAAAAAATAGCTGCTCGTGTGCATTACCAGAATGGTGGATAGGTGCTTTCTTTTGTAAATAAAGGATATTTTCCTATTGAAATTTATTAAGAGGTTGGGAAAACTTATCTGGAATTTCATCCTCCAAAACAGGTTTTTAAAAATCGTCATACTTTACAATATATTTTTAGGGAAATACTTTTAAATCTCTATTGTCTATTCTATATTTCTTTATGCTGGGTTTACGTCGAATCGAATGGCAGCAAATTCCTCTCGGAAGGTATTCACGTGATCTGAGAGAGAGAGAGAGAGAGAGAGAGAGAGAGAGAGAGAGAGAGAGAGAGAGAGAAAGAGAGAAAACCGAAACCTTGGAGTTTCCAGGCGGGATACAAAGTCGAGCTTGCAGGTGTTTTCCGTCCGCACCCACCCGGTTTCCAAATGCAAGACCTCAGTATAAATGTGTGTGTGTGTGTGTGTGGGTTTGCACGGTGAATGCGCTCCGTCCTGACCTGAAATCCTGGTTCCTTATTTGGCTTGTTTACGAATCAGAACTCGTGAGAATAAGAGAGAGAAATTTACTTTGCATGATTTTTTTTTTTTTTTTTAGTCAGTCGTAGGCAGTCGGGTAATTTTGTTTTAATCTTGGTCAACATTTCTCTTAATTTCTTGTCAGAAGATCGTTTTAAATATAAGATCCACATCAACACATTATTATTATTATTTATTATTATTATTATTATTATTATTATTATTATTATTATTATTATTATTATTATTATTATTATGTAACCCTGCCTTCCGTTTTAAGAGTAGTTATGAAGAAAGCATTATACTTAGCTCGGAAATCTTGGTGGTACTTATGGTATTCGTTGGGCGTTATAAATCATACATTTACGATTGTCAGTCTTTTTTTAAAGGTAACTTAACCCAATTCTTTCTTGAAGAAATCTTCGGAAGAAGAGCAAGGCAAGTTCCTTGCTGTTTTATTAATTCGCACAAACAAATTTCCTCCAGGTATTGTGAAAAATGAACGAAAGAAATTTTCATTCCTGACGTTTTTTTTTTTTCAGTTGGCTGTGTTTAGTAATCGGAAAATTTGCATTTTTAATTTTATTAACAGTATGAGGTCTGATCATCTGATTTGACCTGTATGTGTGTGTGTGTGTGTGTGTGTGTGTGTGAGTTTTTTTTTATGGGCTTACAAAATCTTTTTGGAATCGTCTTTCCGTTCGCCCATCATTTTATTGCCGATTCTTCAGTCTCATCTCTTACCCTGCTGAGATATCCTCCGGCCGGCCAATGAAGAATTAGGGGAATTTCTTTCTGGTGACAGAAATTCATTTCTCGGTATAATGTGGTTCGAATTCCACAGTAAGCCGTAGGTCCCGTTGCTAGGTAACCAATTGGTTCTTAGCCACGTAAAATAAGTCTAATCCTTCGGGTCAGCCCTAGGAGAGCTGTTAATCAGCTCAGTGGTCTGGTTAAACTAAGGCATACTTTACTTTTTTACTTTCTCTATCCAGCCAATTCGACCTCCTCCGGGCATAGCGCCCTCTCAGATACCCCGTAGAAAAGCTGCCTCGATCTGAACCTTCCTCACATCGACGGAAGAGAGAAAAAAAGAAAAACTACTTTGCAATATACAAAGGTTACTTTGCAATATACAAAGGTGTCCAGTTGCGAGTTTGTACACGTCTATTAGCGGGGCGGTAATTGAATGAGGGGCGTCAGTGCGTGAGTTGACGGAAAGCTGTTCACGGAAGCTCATAAAACGAACCGCAGTCTCCATAAAGACCTCGTTTATGGCCATCGCCTGCACCCAAAGGCTCAGTTCTCCCTCCTCATTCTCATCCCCATACATGGCTCCTCAAATCACGTCCCCAGTTATGGCTCTGTTCCCCCTCCTCATACGAGGTTCCTTCCCCCCCCCAACAGCTATGGCTCCTTCCCAGGCTCCTTTTCTTTCACTCCAAACGTGGCTCTTTTCTCTCTCTCTCTCTCTCTCTCTCTCTCTCTCTCTCTCACACCTCCCTCCTCCCCCTGTTCCTTCAGAGCATTTTTTTTTTTTTTTTTTTTTTTTTTTTTTTTGATGACATGCATCGGGAGGCTAGAATTGAGGGTCATGTTGTGCAATCTATTATATTAATATCCTTGGCTACCTTTCTGCTGCTGTTTGCGTGTCCGGAGGCCTTCTGGGAATCATAACATTATTGTTTTTAATATTATCGAACGAGCCAAATATTGATCATCTTGCACAGCAAGTTTCCACAGAGCAGAATATGCTGGCATAAGGAAAAAAATTAAGCATTAAAAGATGAAAAGCCATTCCTTCCCCGTTTCCTCTTGTCCCTGTGCCGTTGCGATGATAAGAATAAGTGAACAACTGCGGTATTTATAAAACAAACAGAGAATATGTCAAATATTTCCTAGCGTAGTATTTTCAAATATTTCAGAAGTAGCTGGCAATGCATGAATATGTAAAAGCAAGTCTACAACTCTACTTTACATACAAATGCTCACATTACGAATTAGATTTATGAGCATGTCTGTTCGTATGACTATATGTGGATGCATTTGTTCTGGAGTCCATTTTGGAACTTGTCTGTTGGTATCTTTAAAAGGGCCAGCCTTCATGTTTCACGAGGTATGTAAGACACAGACAGGAATTATTTGCTTTCATTTCGTTCAGTTTCCTTTAGACTTGCTCACTCATAAGATCCTTGGTTAACAAAAAAGCATTCTTCCAATTCATTTTCCAATAGCATTTGGGAAAATTGTCTCTCTTCTGGCTGTGTTTTTGGAAACTCTAGTTGCGGAGTACCCACAACAAAAAACGTAAATTAGAATGTAAAATAAGATATTCTGTATAGCAACACACTGGGGAGAGAGAGAGAGAGAGAGAGAGAGGAGAGAGAGAGAGAGAGAGAGAGAGAGAGAGAGAGAGAGAGAGAGAGAGAGAGAGAAGGTAAACGAGGTGAAGGGAATGAAATATTAAAAAGGTCATATCACCAACTGTGCCCGCCATTTAGGTCAATAAGATGGTAAAACGCCAAGTAAGGTTGCACTGCATAAAAAAAAAAAGTTTAGGAAAAAAAAAAAGTTTACGGCTTCGTTTAACAATAGCGGGAAGTGTCTTTGAAGTTTTATAAGGAATGAAGTTGTATTTTCATTAGATATGATGATGATGAAGATAAACATTATATAAATGAAAATTATATATAAAGCCTTTTATGCTCATTCGTTCCAGTAAGCCCTCAAAATAGATTTTTATTTTTTACTGCTCTCGTCTGGAGGTAGGTTATTTTAATTTGATAAAAGGAACCAAATGGGTGCTTTCTCGCTTTCCAACGTGAATTTCGGAGAGGAATAAGGTAACCGAAGGCCGATTCAGAAGACACTTGACAGCAATCTTACACCTGCGAGGAATGCCGGTGATCCAACTAGCATCCACGGCGCCTCTCGTTAAAGTTCAGAGACAACAACTTCTTCCAGTTAATTTATTCCGTCTTGTTAGGAGTCATTATCGAAAGAGCTGTCTGTCGGCTTAGACTTGGCTGCCCTGGTATATGTCTCTCTCTCTCTCTCTCTCTCTCTCTCTCTCTCTCTCTCTCTCTCTCTCTCAAGCTAGACGTTTGGACGTGGGTGTCGCGGTTGTCGCTACCCGTGTGAGAGGCCACAGCAAGAAACTCACCCAAAGTTTCCACAGGGGCTTTCACTGGACAGACCCGGCGGGGGGCAGGTCTCGTCCAGCTGAGGTCAATCTTGAGGATGTTTGTCTTCTCTGTTGATTCCCTTGGAGGTCAGTCAGGTTGGGTCACAAAATAGGTCGTTTTGTCTTTGGTGACTGGAAATGTTGATGGCTTCTCTAAGTGCTGCTTTTGTGGTATGATTTTTCTTCTTGTAATAGAAAATATTGAAACCTTATTTGAAGTTAGGAATGTTGGAGTGTAATACAGTCCGTGGAAGTAGGAAACAAAGGATTCCTTCGAGATTTGAACGGTATAATTGTAAAGGTTAATATTATTTGCTGATAGTGGGAGAATTTGAGGGTAATTTGAGCTACTAGAGGCTAGCACGTTGAACCTCGCGAATTGCAGTCTTGCTAATGACAGAATTCATTCTGCCGAAGCTTAGTAAGTGCATTGTTATTTCTGTCTTCGTTTAATAAACTTAGATATAATACGTCTATTTTCTCTCTTTTCTCCCCTTCTCCATCTTCTTCGTTTTTGCTTACCTTAAATTATTTTGCAATTTTAAAAAATGGGACTTTTCTGACCATCTTTGTTACCAGCCATCTGTCATGAATTTACGAAGACGGACAAGGATTAAGCAAAATAAGAAGAAATGATGAACCGGGGATTAAAAAAAAGGCGGGGGCCGAGGGGGGGCCCTGTAAAAGAAAAGCAGTGGGAGCAAACCTAAAACGCTATAGTTTGAATGGTGGCTGACCAATGCGTTATTAAAGCATTTTTTGTACCCGGAAGGTACTTGCAGTTCTGGAAGGCTGCCGTTACGCCGTGATAAAAGACACTGGAAAGGCCGAGCCGTCTGAGGACGTACAAGCACGGTTTTCCTCTCTAAGCTCTGCAGCTGATAGTCCATTCATTCCTTGGCTGAAATGGAAGCGCTTGCACGCAAGCACACACACACACACAGACGTACCTGTTCCCATGAACGGGAGAAACACTGTTGGATCGAAGATGTCCTGACGTTCGTGCTGGAAGTTTTTCCAGAAATATTTCACTTTACCAGCATTCTCTCTCTCTCTCTCTCTCTCTCTCTCTCTCTCTCTCTCTCTCTCTCTCTCTCTGGAGGTAGTGACCATGGTAATTGTAATGCCATATAGCTTAGAATCAGTTAGTGAACATGGTAATTGTAATGCCACATAGCTTAGAATCAGTTAGTACTGGCTTAAATAAAATAATAATATTAATATAATATTATTATTATTATTATTATTATTATTATTATTATTATTACTGGTGGTTATGGTAGCATTAAGAAATAATAATTTTAAGTTATTTCTACTTTTTTTTTTCTAAAAGAGAACTCATCAATCCAGAAGTCGTGTTTTGCATTTATCAGTGCTACACCACTGCCACTGGATACTGAACTAAAAACCGTGTGTGTCTAATAATAATAATAATAATAGAATATGGTACCTTCACATAGATTGCTTTCATCGAAGTGACCACTTGGAAAGTGTTAGGCAAGTGTTTTAGGCAACCCAGTGGTCAAGATGCCTGTCCCGAGGGTTCTTAAGTAACATAGTGAAAAGTAACAGGGGAAACGTCTTTCACACGAGATTGGTTCTGGTTTAAGCGAGGACTCTCTCTCTCTCTCTCTCTCTCTCTCTCTCTCTCTCTCTCTCTCTCTCTCTCTCTCTCTCTCTCTCTCTCTCTCTTTTCTTTGTTTTTGCTTAACGTTCATTGAAGTCATTAGTGAAGAAATAGGTTTGGCGGAGAGTTTTTAAACATAATATTATTTGATGTAACGTTGATAGAAGATTTATAACCATGATTGTTATTGAGGAATTAGAGTATTTTAGTGGTCTTCTTATAGATACTTGAAATGAAAAATGGACATTTTAATTTCATTGCTGAACTAATTTGTTATCCATGTCTAGCTCAAGATGTCAACTTGATTATTTTTATCTAGATGTTTGTCCTGACGCAATTGAGGATATTGCTTATACCTGCCAATTTCGTTTTGAAATATTAAGTTACAGTTTTGATGTTGTTGCAGAGAGTTTGACTGTTGTGTTCTTGTCATAAATTTGATACTTTACTTGTCTTTGTGTTATGAATACTTAGAGTTATATTTTGACCTCTCCAGATCACTGATATTCCTTTTTCATTCTATATTTTTCAGAAGTGACCTTAAAGACGTAGGCGGCGCGGCCAAGCAAAGGTAAGTTGACCTCAGGTCAAGTCATGTTCTGAATCTTGGTTCGCTATCCATCCATCACAAATAACTCCTCCCACCTCCTCCTCCACCTTCCCTCCCCTCAACCTCCCAACCCTCCACCAATATGAACTGGGCCCCTCCTTCCCTTAAATCACTATTCTTCGTGACTTCATTCCGCGTTCTTTTAAAACGAACTATGAATACAGGGCGCCAATGAGCTATGGGATTGCGCCGATCTCCTTTTCGATTGAATTATAATCATAAATGGTTATCACGCTCATTGTGGCCTCAGGTCAGAATTGACCCTTTCGATTCGACCCGGGTATCTGTAGGTGGTTATTTCTCGCTGTAGTTTTTATAATGGATGTAGGGTTACGGACGTTTATAGACGTCGTAAGTCATTATGCCATATGACCGCAGAGAATTATTAGGGTCTTTTTTCAACGTTCTCACGCAACTGGGTGTTTTAGTCCAAGATCTGTGGATCTTTTTATTCGTTATTGCAAGGTTTGAACTTGAAATGACAAAAAGAAAAAAAACACGTCTGTATATCAAAATTCATCAGGTACTAGTGCAGAGGTAAAACAACTGAATCAGTCACGTATCATATGAGATCGTAATCACCAAATATAAATATAAATATATACATATATACATACATACATACATACATACATATAATGTGTGTGTGTGTGAGTCAGAAATTTATTTCAGCGAAACACGTGGTCATGCGTTCGTTAGATCCATTATATATATATATATATATATATATATATATATATATATATATATATATATATATATATATATATATATATATATATACGTTGTAACTATCTTTATTGCGCCATTTTAAGACTAGAAACCCACTCATTTCGAACATGAAAGAAAAAGGCGAATGAAAATAATCATCAGTTTGAAGACCGTTGGGCTAATTGTCACCTGTACTGTCGAAATGAGGACCATCATCCTCATGGCGATGAACCGTCCGCACGATGAAAGTGCATCGGCCGACAATTCCTCAGAATCCTCACCTATATGATCTACCACCCCTTTAGCCACCTGACAACCACCCTCCCCCCTTTTAAGGTAAGGTCATCCCCATTATAAAGAGGGCGTGGCCCGGTTAATTAAAAGATCTGAATATGGTCGTCCACTGACTAGGACGAAAGATTTACAAAGGAGCGGGCAAGATGTTCGCTCTAGTTAAGAGTGGAAGGCTTAGCTGGTAGCTTTCAGTCTCTCTCTCTCTCTCTCTCTCTCTCTCTCTCTCTCTCTCTCTCTCTCTCTCTCTCTCTCTCTCGTAGACAACGTAACGTAGATTGAAAGTTGCTGTCAATTGTCAGATTCACGAATAATTGATTCTTCTGTAATGGTTGTTCTGAATGCCTTGAGGTCCCGTTAAGGAATTTTATTTTATTCGCTGTCTCTTATAGTTTGGAAATATCTTTTATCTCCACAGATAAAAAGATATTTTATCTATGGAGATAATCCTCCGTCAGGATTCAAAGATGGCGATTGCAATATGTTTTATTCTTTTGCCAGGAAAATTCAGATTTCGTTGTCGCTTCGCCTTGCTGTGCGTATTTACTATTAACGTCTGTGTTCCTCTGTGAATGTTTTGTCTTCCGTCTCCTTGCCTTTAAGAGACAGGCGAATTACTTATTACCCCTTTGATCTTGATGTCTAACGCTCTTTTTTTTATTTAATTATTCCTCCTCTTTCGCGATGACATATCATCAAATCTGATCACAATGCAACTCCCGTAGGATAAAGAAGCCACTGGTGTTTATACATACGATTTTACACACGGTTAAAGAGCAATTTAACCCAAGATTAACTGCAGGCTCATCTTGCCTGGAATAAAACGGCAAGAGACCAAGAACATGCAAGTCATCACCCTTCGGGGTCTACTGTTATTAAGGCGTAGGTGACTCATCGCCGATAAAGTTTGGCTTTTTAAAGGCGAAAGATTTCCCCACAGATCCCTACTGGGTTTCGGCGGCAGTTCGCCTCTTATGAATGAACGAAAGTGAATGTGAAAGTCCTCAGTGAAACGAGGTAGGAGACCAGTCTTCAATGGCAGGCGGGCGTTGTAGTAGCTTGTGGGTGTTGATAGAAGATGCTGTTATTTTTTGATAGAAGACGCTTCTATTTTTTTATAGAAGACGCTGCTATCTGTTGATAGAAGACGTTGCTATCAACAAGATAGAAGACGTTGCTATCAACAAGATAGAAGACGCTGCTATATGTTAATAGAAGACGCTGCTATCTGTTGATAGAAGATGCTGCTATTTATTGATAGAAGATGCTGTTATCTGTTGATAGAAGATGCTGTTATTTGTTGATAAAACTCTCTGCTACTTGTTAATAGAAGGCGCTGATACTTGTTGATAGAAGACACTGCTATTTGTTAAAAGAGGAACTGCTACGTGTTGATAGAAGACGCTGCTATTTCTTGATAGAAGACGCTTTCATTTGTTGACGGAGGACTGCTACTTGTTGATAGAAGACGCTGCTCTTTGCAGTTGCTTCGGCAGCCGATATCCGATGGAAAGTGGAAGACAGTAATTTAAGGAAGCTAAATAAACAGTAGCTTGCATGTCTCTGATATCTCCGGGCGCATAAGAGCAATAAGTACAGACTTGACTCCATAATCCGGTCGTATATTATACAACCTTTTACGACATCGCAAAGCGGCATAGAACTTAAATTCCGAACCCATTCCCAGGCACTACTTCTTCTTTCATAATAGCTAGAACCAGAGATCTGTAACCTTATGGTCGTTAGTGAACGACGCGGTTGTCGTAATAGTACGTAGTGGCGACATAACCCATGTTTACATCGCCCTCTGGCGGGAGAAATGTGAGTTGCCGGATTCTTCATCGCGAATTGTTGAAGAGCGCAGAAGGTAGATCGTGTTGTTTGTTTCGTCTCATCACTGTTATTATTCAATGAAGAGGATATTGTCGTCCTCAGAGAAACAAGGACGCAGTCATTACCCAATCCATTTTCCATTAGTCTTTCTCAGTAAATTTACACAAGGACAGCGCGGCGGACGGGTTGTATGAATTGTGTTATTAGCCTTTGTTTTTAACTGAAGATGTTATATTCGTTAGAATAATGGTTCATTCTTCCTAACATTTCGAAGTTTTGTCTATTTCTTCTCGTCTCGTGGTCAAGTTATTAGATGTCTTTATGCTAACATGTAATGACAGATTTGTCATTATATCATTATATGCATGCAGCATCCGTGAACAACTGAAAACGCCACTCAAACCCAATCTCTCTAATGTATTAACAAAGGGTGTGAAGCCGCAAACCCCATTACTTCGTTTTTTTTTTTTTTTTTTTTTTTACTCCCAGTATCCTACAGGAAAAAAATGAAACTCATTACAGCATGAGCCACTTTGGCGTCTTAGGGCACGTCTTTTTTTTCCCCAGTTCACAACCACGCTGCTGACCCAGGGGCACGGTGTATTCATACCCAACGCTGTAAGAATTTCATTAGTTCCTTGTAATGCGTCGTATTATCATTGCTTAGGACGTCAATTTTTTTTTTTTTTTTTTTTTTTTTGTGGATCTGACTCAGTGCTGTTGCCGTTCCTTCCGAAAGTCTTCCATGAAGCGTGCTTGTGTGTGGATGTATGTGTGTGTGTCTGTATGCGTGTGTGTGTGTGTTTGTTTGTGTTATGGTTTTTCCAGCCGTTAACAGGTCCACATACTGGATTCGTTTACGTGATAAGCAGAGAGAGAGAGAGAGAGAGAGAGAGAGAGTAAGAAACAAATGCTTTATTTTTCGCAATATTCTGAGCTGCCAGCTTCGTTTCATGCGCTTGTTAATGTCCAGACGACAGAGTAAGAGAGAGAGAGAGAGAGAGAGAGAGAATGTCTTGTCTGAATCAGGTTGGCCATGCGGTTGTGCCCCAAAGCCTTATAAGGCACTACCAACTCGACTCACCTCATCTACCCCCGGGGCATACCTCCCCTTACAGCCTCTTCTCCAGCATTTGCAGTCTCTTGCCAATATCCAGTCAGTCTCTCTCTCTCTCTCTCTCTCTCTCTCTCTGTCTCTCTCTCTCTCTCTCTCTCTCTCTCTCTCTCTCTCTCTCTCTCTCTGCATGGCATTTCTAGGGGCATTCGCATCCCATTGATACTGGGGCATTTGCGGGGCAAGATTCTTTCTCACATACTGTTGTACTTTATATTGGATGGATCTCTCTCTCTCTCTCTCTCTCTCTCTCTCTCTCTCTCTCTCTCTCTCTCTCTCTCTGCATAGCATTTCTAGGGGCATTCGCATCCCATTTATTTAGGGACATTTGCGGGGCAAGATTCCCATACTTATACTTTAGTATACATTTCATGTTTCAGTGCCTTTGTTTCTGTTGGAATACGTGCATACATTTTTAAATACATCAGGTATGACTAAAGGAGTATATGAGCATTATTCATTTACTTCTTCTGTGACTGTGCTTGAATGTTTTTATGGAAGCTGGCCAAGCTCGTCATTCCACCACACACACACACACACACACACACACACACACACACACACACACACCTTTCGAGCGATCCATGCTCCTGCCGTCCGTGTTTGCATCCGCCTCCCCCAGGTAAGGTCTCTCTGCCGTCGTCAGTTCCTCTTGAATTATTCCAGCGCCATCTCGTCCTATGCCCAAATTAGCCTCAAGAGACCAGCAACACAACTCTCGCCTTCGCAAGTTGTGTGTGTGTGTGTGTGTGTGTGGGTTTGGTTGGATGCCATGAGCAAGATCTGCTTGTCTACAGCTTGCTCGCTCGGCTCGTCGTCCATTCGCTGTCTTGGTGTTGTTTCTCGGTTTTTGACAGTCGATAACGAATCCCACTTGTCTTCGTTACCCAGGGCTATATCGTTGTGGTGTTTCTCGTTTTTGACAATATCCCTCAATAAGGAACCCCACTTCTTTATTAACCAGGGCTATCCTTGTGTTGTTTTTCGTTGTTTGGCAATATTTTTCAAGGAATCCCACTTACTTCATCGTTACCCAGGGCTATCCATGTGTTGTTTCTCGCTTTAGGAAGAATCCTTCAGCAACAAATCACACTTGCTTCTTCGTAACCCAGCAATCCCTGTGTTGTTTCTCGCCCACCCGTATGTTGGTCCTCAGAATTTAATCATACCCTCTGATAAATATAAAGACATTCGCCTCATTAAGAGTCTTCTGATGTTTCTCGTCGTTTGATGGGTTCTGGTAAAGAAATGGCATTCTTGTGACGGGGCGTTTCCTAACGTGGGTTTGATTCGTCACAAGTGATTTTTATGCCCCTTCATGGTATGTGATGTATTTGCTTAATGTAGCATTATTCAGATAGCTTTCATATAAAAGTTTAAGTTAATAGGTACGTCAACACGCGTGGACACTTTTATAGATGCTCACATTTTTTAACCTCTATTTTTTTTACTTTTAACGACGTCACTGATGGGTAATATTTCGTCAGTATGTCGCTGACAAGTGACTGCTGTGTGTGTGTGTGTGTGTGTGTATGTGTGTGTTTGGGTTTTGGGTTTTCCAGTCGTTAACAGATTCACATACTTGATTCGTTTACGTGATAAGCAGAGAGAGTAAGAAACAAATGCTTTATTATTCGCAATATTTAGGGACAGTCTGAATGGGTATTCAAATCGAGACAGTCCTCACAGGGCTCATAAGCAAACTAATTAACCGGCTGCCTGGCATAGAACTCATTTAACCACTCTCTAGGACGTGAAAGTTTCCCTTTGCAAACTGACGTTTCTCGAAGTTGACGATAATTGCCAGCTGTTCTGAGACCTAAGAGTATCCGTATTGTCGGGAAGGGTTCTATCAAAGTCTGTAGAATTGGGATTAGCGGCTCCTGTTTTCTACATTCAGATTCGGAATTCTCTTCATTCGCCCGTTTTCTATGACATCATAATCGTACATTCTTCAAGAGAAGAATCGATCGTTTTCTAAAGTGTTTTTGGGCAGAAAAGTCAACCCTCTTCCCTCCCATAATTCGCTACCGCGTTCCCTTCGGGCCTGGGCTACTCCAGGACAGTAGGATGCCCTTTTGCGTACTAGCCAATAATGGACGAAATGAACACGGCCTCTCATCGAAAGCGGAATGGTCAAAGCCATCCTGCCGTAGCGTCGAAACGGCGGAGCAGAAAGAACTGCTAATGATAAGTGACGCGAGGTGGTGATATCAGGTGGCGGCTTCCAGTGTCCATTTACCTTGAGGAAGGTCGAGTGCAACGAAATTTTATTTCTCTCGAGCGTCGATAGCATCGACCAAACCGCCGCTGCTGGCTGCTTCCCTCTCTTCATGAATGACTCGAGTCTAGTCTCTCTCTCTCTCTCTCTCTCTCTCTCTCTCTCTCTCTGGAAAAGCGTGCACTCTCTCTCTCTGTCCCTCTCTCATGGAAAGAGCTCGAATTCTCTCTCTCTCTCTCTCTCTCTCTCTCTCTCTCTCTCTCTCTCTCTCTCTCTCTCTCTCTCTCTCTCTCCTGGAAAAAGCGTGTACTCGCTCTCTCTGTCATGGAAAGAGCGCGAATTCATTCTCTCTCTCTCTCTCTCTCTCTCTCGGCTGGAAGGGTACGTATGTTGTCGAAATTCATTAAAAGGTCAGCTGACAATGATTATTAAAAGCCCATGAGAGTCGGCGGTACCTTTGCAATGCCTAATAAGGATTTTGGAGTTATCTTCGCCTTCTGCTCACGGAGACTTGTATAGATTGCGCAGAGTCTCAAGGATGATGATAATAAAGATTATATTATTATTATTATTATTAATAGTATTATTAGTAACAGTGCAAATAAATCAAAAGGTAAAATGAATCGAATATTACTTTTCCTTTTAGATTATATTGAAAGGAGATGGACGGAAAATACCCTCGACTTTTGTTTTGATAAACATTAATTGCGCCAAGGAATCGGTCCAAGTAAAGATTACAACTATTTATGTAGAAATGAAAGAGTGTACAGAATTTGTTGTGGGTCAGTGGGTACACGGTTGTTGTCATAACGATTTATATTCGTTTTTATTATGATTGTTTCGGTTCCTTGTCAGATAGTAACGAGAGTTATTAATTTTTCATAACTTCATTACTTTATGATGATGAGTCTCTGTCTTATCGTTGAAACTTCTCATCCTATTTTTTTTTTCCTTTATGTTTTTTCTTGCTTAATTCTTCCGTTATCTTTTGTTTTAATTGCTTTTAAAAAGATACTTCTATAATTGAGGCAAACCTTTTCACACACACACACACACAAAGCGCACGCGGAAAGAGCGGGCTAAATAAGCATTTAGATTTTATATTCTTTAATGAATGAGAGAGTCTGTGATTCATTCAATCATTTATATACAGGTCTTAACTTCCTTGATTATTTTATTCCTCGATGCACGTGTCTTGCAGCTAACATAGCTGCCGAAAATATCATTAGCAATTTTAAAGTTCAGTCATTCTTCAGACTGACATTTCAATCTGACATATGGTTTATAAGTGCACGTGCACTTAATCCCTTTCGCTTCATTAAGCATAGGAGGCAGAATATTAATTGTCGGACGAATGCAGAGCATTACAACAATCTCCAGTGAAAACCACTCGCTGTTCAATATAGGTTAAACCACGCTTCGGATGTGGCCGAACTCTGCCCATTTCACCTCGTTTGAACAGGTGGTTCTGACAGATAGGGAAAGGAACGAGATATCGCCGGTCGTTTGACATCAGGAGACATTTCAGGCTGAGTGCAGAGACTGCCATTTTCAGTCTAGCCAAATTTCGACTCGAGGTCCACCTTATCACTCACTCCAAGGCGCAGATGGTCGAGTGGCTCGGCCTCCCAGACCTCCCTAGACAACATTTTAAAATCCGAATTAAGAGTGAAAGTGGAATGTTAGCTGAGGTGACCGACCAGTGAGGAGCTGACGTCACCCTTTAGTACCCCAATTTTCTCCCCGTCCCTACCTCCTACCCTCGCTGGGGGCGAGCCACCACCCCAAAAAGTACCCGGGGATCCGCTCCTTCTTAAAGATCCTAATGTATTGAGAGAATGAATAGTCGTGTGCTTGTGAGGTGGGGGGGCAAAGGGTGCAGAATTAGACGTTAAATGTTAATTCTAGACAAATCAGTGTTCAGTTTTTAGATACTAAATGGGAGAGAGACAGGCATTTGGGCACCAAATAAAAAGATATATATATATATATATATATATATATATATATATATATATATATATATATATATATATATATATATATATATGTGTGTGTGTGTGTGTGTGTAGTGTTGTGTGTGTTGTGGTTGTGTGTGTGTGTTAAAAGGAGGCTAACTTGTAATTCAAATCAAACTTCTCCCTTTCCAAACTTTAGAATATATTTCTTTGACTGATGTCCTTTATTATGGCAAGCGCTCTTACATATAAATTATATATATATATATATATATATATATATATATATATATATATATATATATATATATATATATATATATATATATATATAATATATAAAATAAGCAGCTTTATATCCATTACAGCCATTCATGAGTTTAACAACTTTATCCCATCTCAATAGATTATATATACACACACACATATATACATACATATGAGTGTATGTATGTAGGTATATTCTGTCGAGATGGGCTAAAGTTATTAATCCCATGAATGGCTGTACGGATACCCAGCTGCTTACGTGTCAACGGCGACTGGCCTTTCTACTTAATATCCCTCCATCCAAGCGATGATAAGCTTCATTATGCACGTAAAATCCATCGCATCTGACCTATACACTGAAAGTGACGGGAACGCCTCTCGTCCATCATTCTGTAGTGAGGCATAATAAATACCCTGATACCCCTTACTTGAGATGCCAAGCGCGAAGTTGCTTCTCCATCGCTGACTTCATCCATCGGCCGTGTCCCTCCTTGGAATACGAATCCTACAGATTCCTTCTTTAGGATTCCTTGCGCGTCTCCTTCGCTCCATTCCTTCCCCCCGACGCGTCTGAACCTCGCTAGTGTTTGAGCCTTAATCTTATTGTAAATGGTGGTAGGAGAGTTTATATATATATATATATATATATATATATATATATATATATATATATATATATATATATATATATATGAACGTTATCACTTACACAATTGTTCTGTGCATTAATACAATTAATAACAGGACCTCATTTGAACTGGATGGTACCTAGCGGAGGTATTTATTCAGGAAAAGTTTAAGCTTTCTGTGACTATAATAGTCCTCATCGTCTGGTATCCGTAGATACCAGACGTTGGGGACTGTTAGCCATAGAAAGCTTGTAACTTTTCCTGAATAAATATCTCCGCTAGATACCATCCAGTTTAAATAATGGAGTTGCAGAAGTTTTGCAAGAAAATAGTTCGCCAGTGACGAGTTCCAAGCATTAACTACAAACACGAGATCTTTGACATTCTCTCTCTCTCTCTCTCTCTCTCTCTCTCTCTCTCTCTCTCTCTCTCTCTCTCTCTCTCTCTCTCTCTTCCTCAGAATTGTATATTGCTCGAAATGGATTTTATTTACATTTAAGTAGCTCAATAAATAAGAAATAATCTCTGTTGTTGAATGAAATGATATGCTAAGGACTCACAGGGGAAAAATTGTTAATGATAATTCCTTTTCTCCTCCTGCAGGAGGGGATGAGCTCGGTGGCGGCGCCCCACGGGGCCACCACCGCCCTGCTAGACCTCGATGCCATCACCGATGAAGAAAGACTGAGGACTATGGTAAGTGATCTCGTTTTCGTTGCGCATGCGCACGATGCATTTGTATATGAACTCTTATTCATCAATTATTTTGCCATTGGATGTCGGTTTACTAAATATAAAAGATAATTTTGTTACAAATCTTTATCAAAAGAAAGAAATTTCCACTTTCAGACTGGTGAATCTCTTTTTCACAGTATATGTGACCATATTTGTTGTGATGCCAGTTCGCGAATATTTGTCAATGCGCGTGACAGAAGGATATCTCGTAGCCTAGCATCTATGTAGTTTTGTAGGTGTATCTATATTCGTTCCTAAGATGAAAAAGAGTTATGCTCAGTTATTCATTTTTTTTGTTCTTAGGTGTTATCAAAAGACCTTGCTAAGATCTTATAATAGTTGTTTGTCAGTTTTCTGTAAAAAGATTTATGACATTGAAATGTCATACCTTTTAACACTAGCTGCTTTATTACTTATGATTTTAAAACTTGATGCTTTCAACAGTATTAATTAATTCTTCATGATTTGTCAATGTTGTGATGCTAGGCGGAGTTATAATTTAAGCATTCATAAATTGACGGCATCAAATAACTTTCATTTGGGTTTTATATAGAATAATTTTGGTGGCATTTTGCAACTCATTTATAACCCAAGGCGTATGCAGATTCGATAGTTTTTTTTTTTTTTTACATATTCGTTACTATTCATCATCATCATCATCATCATGTAATTAGTATTCATCAAGTAATCAGTACCCAGTGTAACCTTTCATCCCACTGACGCGACCTTCAATTTGTCTGTGATAACAAAGAGGCGTCGAATATTATTTACGTCGAGATTTTAGGAAAGGAAATCATTACCATTTAATACAATAAAGACGATAATTCTCTTTGTTTGAAAATAATTAGTAATGGTGAATTTAAACTATTTATTCAATGAGGTCTTGTAATTCCTCTGTTGTCTTTTTCTCCTCATGTCTTGCCTTGCATTACAAGATTATATTTCGGATCGTTGGTTTCAAGGGTAAGTTTAACGCTCTAATTACGTCTGAACAGTTTCATTTTCTTTGTAGGTTTTTACTACTTATTTTCCTATCAGAATTGCATTTGTGTTTGTTCCTAAGCTTGCTTGACGCATAAAATGCCCTTATGCCAAAATTGAACATGTGAAATGTGAATTTTGGAGGGTTTCAACGGATAAACCACCAATATTGCTCGGGAGTTACCCACTTGAGGTTCACTATAAATGCAAAACATTTTCAGTGTTAGATAAACAGAATTGATTTTGGGAAATGCATAATTTATGACCCTTCCTCTTGCTAGACTACCAAAACTTTTATACATAGCCAAAACTTTAGCGTCATAATAATAGCGATGCGGTTATCATGAATTTCATTCTTGACCGAAAAATCGAATTTTGTTTACGAGACGTACTTTGCCAGATGCTCCATTTTGTAATAGTGTGCCATGAATTTAGAAAGGTTCATTTTCTTTCGGAAAATGTGATAGAAAACGGAAAATTAAGGGAAACAATCTTGAAGACTGGCTCGTAAACTTCGCCCCTTGTAATTGTAAACTATGGCTTCCTTTTGTTTATTTAATACGTTACTTTTTCCTTCTCTCGATGAATTTGGCTTTTGACTTGCATATGAAAGTAACAGCTATGTTACAATTGAAGTATGAACCATGAGTAAGATTAGTCTATGTTTGAATGTTTGGGTGTAACATACGTTCAAATTTTATCTCAATAGCCTATGAAAGTAAGCTCATTCTTAGTGTTCCATTTAGCCAGAGGATTTTGTAATGAGCTTACATAATGCTCTTACGGGTTATTACAGTTAGCGTTCATTTTATCGTACCTTTTATTCTTGTTTATAATGCTTACAATACTCGTAGGGTTAGCCTATGTAGTTTTGCTTAAGTTTTGATTTTGTCATTCAGGGTAATGATGATTCGTAAGTGTAGAAGGTTCATCTACTGATAACAGATAGTAATAATAGCCAGTTGCAGCAAGACAGTCAGTCTCTTTATAGTATGTATTTTTTCCCATTTTTCTTACTGTTTTTACCTCTCTAGGAATTGAATAACAAGATATAATTATTACGTTTTTAAATAACTGAGACATTTCACTGTATCTGCATTAAAACACTGCTTACATAAGCAGAGTTTCACTTGTCTTAATTTGCTGTAGAATGCGCAGAAATAATTAGTAAGAAAAATATACTTTTGAAAGATACTTTTTGTCATGCTGCAATATTATTATTATTATTATTATTATTATTATTATTATTATTATTATTATTATTATTATTATTATTAAGAATATTATTATTATTATTATTATTATTAATTATTATTATTATTATTATAATAATAATAATAATAATAATAATAATAATAATAATAATAATAATGAGACTGCTCAGAAAAGATTTTAAAAATTCGTATGGTTGTGTTTGTATATGAAATGACACTTATTTGTAACTTGCCCTGGTGTCAATAGGTATATTATGATAGTAGTAACTAGTTGCAATGCCACTCATTTCATACTGATCACAATTTGTGTTATTTACAATTTCAATCTCTGGAATTGTTTGGGTGCACGTCCATTTTTTCATCTCCGTCACTGCTATGTAAATGAAGTAAGAGCCTGCGGAGATATCCGGCATGCCATTGCTATAAGCAGAAGTGTCATTTTCCATTAGAGGAATTTATTTCTGGTGATAGAAATTCATTTCTCGCTATAATGTGGTTCGGATTCCACAATAAGCTGTAGGTCCCGTTGCTAGGTAACCAATTGGTTCTTAGCCACGTAAAATAAATCTAATCCTTCGGGCCAGCCCTAGAAGAGCTGTTAATCAGCTCAGTGGTCTGGTTAAACTAAGGTATACTTAACTTATTCCTTCTTTGCTCCGCAGTGGCAGACGGCGGAGGACTTCGGTGACCGTAGGCGCATCAGGGCACGGATGTACAGACTCCGGGAGCAGCGGCTGAGGGAGATGATGCAAAACGACGAGGAGAGCCTTGGCACCCTCAACATCGCTGAGGATGACCCAAACTCTATCCAGTCGACGGAAACGACCATCACCGTTAGCGACGATGGCAAGACGACCACACGACGTTCCTCCAACATACAGGTGAGAGCGGGTCTTCCAGTTTACAGGGGAGGTAAGGTCTTCCAGCTTACAGGGGAGATAAGGTCTTCCAGCTGACAGGGGAGGTAAGGTCTTCCAGCTTACAGGGGAGGTAAGGTCTTCAGCTTGCAGGGGGGATAAGGTCTTCCAGCACACAGTTAAATAAAGTCTTCCAGCATACAGGTGAAATCAGGTCTTCCAGAATGCAGGCTAGTTCTTCAAGCATACAGGTGAGTTCTTCCAGCATACAGGTGAGATAAGGTCTTCAAGGATACAGGGCAGATAAGATCTTCCAGCATACAGGTGAAATCAGATTTTCCAAAATGCAGGTTAGTTCTTCCAGCATACAGGTGAGTTCTTCCAGCATACAGGTGAGATCAGGTCTTCCAGCATAAAGGGGAGATAAGATCTTCCAACATATAGGTGAGATCAGGTCTTCCAGCGTACAGGGGAGACATGTTCCTAAAACATACAAGTAACAGGCTCTTCCAGCATGCAGGTGAGGTTGTAAGGGACTGCATTGGCGGTCTTACGGGCACACGTGTGTGAATCATCCAATGGACAAAACAAGACAAAGCATCCCGCTTTCTATCTCTCTCTCCCCTGCGTCAGCTGGAGTGGACCGCTTGAAGGAACGCAGCTTCTACCTTACAATATTTCTGTCAGTTTCTCTCTAACCATTGTTGTCTCGATTCATGTACAATCACCACTACTTGCATTGCCATGCAAGCATTCCAATCATGTACTCATAATGTTCCACCGAATCTTTGCGGCTTCCACCAGCCAATAACAACTTCGAAGATTCTGTACATGCATTCAGTAAGGAACCACCAATAAACTAGACAACACTCAGCCAGTATGTCGCTCAAGCCTTTCCGTACAAGGTTCCTCTTGCTTGCCAGGGAGGCAAGTTCCTTCAACATACAGGTGAGACAAGTTCCTGTAACATTCAGGTGAGCGAAGTTCCTGTAATATAAGGATAACAAGTTCTTCCATCATGAATGTGAGACAAGTTCCTGTAACATACAGATAACAAGTTCTTCCACCATGCATGTGAGACAAGTTCACATAACATATGGGTTAGATAAGTCCCTTTAAAGTACAGGTGAAATAAGCTCTTCCAGCATGCAGGGTAGACAAGTTCCTTTAACATACATGTAACAAGTTCTTCCAACATGCAGTTAAGACAAAATCCTGTAACGTACAGGGCAGACAAGTTTCTGTAACATATAGGTAACAAGTTCTTCTATCATCCAGGCCAGACAAGTTCCACCAATGCAATAGGATTGACAGTGTCTTCCAGAATGAATGCCTGACATTTTCCTACAACGATCAGGTGAGAGAAGCTCCTCTGACAGTTAGTGAAGCTCTCCATTTTACAGGCTAGACAAATCCAGGTAAACTCCTCCAACTTGCAGGTGAGACAAGTTCCTCCTGTAATATTCAGGTGAGAAAGTTCCTTGAACAATTACTGAAAGTCCTCCAACCTACAGGTGAGATAGGTTTAGGGAAGATCCTCCAGTTTGCAGGTGAGACAAGTTCAGGGAAGTTCCTCCAACTTACTAGTGAGACCAGTTCTTCCAGCATACAGGTGGGACAAGTTCCTCCACTATAAAGGAATGCCTCCTTCTTGAACAATCAGGAGAAAAGGTCCTCCATGAATGATGGAAGCTCCCCCCAACATGCAGGTGAGGCAGTTGTAACCTACATGTGAGACACTTTTACTCAAGCAAACTGAGACAAAGTAAGTCCAACATACAGGTGAGAAAAATGAGTCTAAAACACAGTTGAGCGGAGTACCTTGAACTTACAATTGAGATTTTAAAGCTTCCTAGGATAATGGTCTAAAGTGAGATTATTATTGTTATATTTACTGTGGTATTTTGGTGGTTTTTTATTTAGGAATTTAGATGTATTTTATTGAAACAGCCTGTTCTGGTATGTAGCTGAAAATCCAGTTATTGAGTTTTATATGTTTTCAAGAAAATATTATAATTTAGTGGTTTCCTTCACTTCAGTTGTGTTCAGGCGTTTAATTCTGATTTTATATATGTATATTTAGATAAAGTGTAGTTTTGATATTCTTGTGGCAAGGACAAATAAAGTTTAACGTAAATTGGAAACATTTCAGAACTTTATCAGCCTCTCTCAGTATTCTGAAGCATGTCTCCCTTTTGTTGAAATTTGGTGTGCTCTTTGTAATAATTTAACTGTGAAAAGTAAGATGATTTATAAGCTAAATTTGGTTTAAATCATGGATGGTAATGTTACACATTACGCAGTGCCACTTGAATGTCACGAAACAAAAGTCACAGCTACATATTTTATGAGAACATCTCATTTATACTACATTCTTCATTCCACAGGTCACAATGCACATGGATGGTGACAAAGCTGTAACCGAATCGATCTCGACACAAAACGTACGATTAGGTGGCCTTACGATGCGAGGTATCGACGCTGACGACATTATCCAAGAGCGCATCCAGAAAGCAAGCAAAGACCGCACAGCTCGTTACCAGATCATCAAAGACCTGTCCGATAATGATGGCCACAGCGACGGGGATGCCGTTGTGTCCATCACAAAGTCGACCTATTCCATACAGTCCAATGCTCTCGCAGGCGAAGGTTACATCTCCATGAAAAACAAAGAGGTCAGAGACTCCGTGTCTCCCACGCGCATAATGAGGGAGAGGAGGTCCTCTGCCGAAGAAGACGCCTCAGCAAACGAAGGTCGCCTGACTTCAGATGACGAAGCTGCTCTTAAGACTGAAAGTGAGAACGTTATCAAAGCCATTGAAACTTCGGTACCAAAGACTACTTCATCATCTCGCAAGACTTCAAGAGAGGAAAGGACATCCACAACAAGGACCTCGACTAAGACCAGGCAGTCAGAAATCCCAGTCCGTAAAGAATCGACACGTAAGATATCCGAAAGAAAAACATCAAGGGAATTAGATTTAAGTTCAGCAAAACGCGCGACTATGGACAAATCATCACCAACTTCACCTACGAAACGTACACCAGGGGAAACTACAACAAAAACATCACTGAAACCAGGGTCACAGAGGGAGGCAACAACAACTGGTTCAAAGACCACTTCTAAAACCAGCACTAGAACCACATCTTCTACTAGGAAGGACAAACTTGCAGAGATTGAGGCCAAGATGGAGACCTCAATTATGTCTGAACTGGATAAACTTGATTCTTACCTAAATGCTAGTGTTGATGACGATGATGAGATAATCATGGAGGAGGAGGAGGACTGCGTGGATGAATCTGGCAATGTTGTGAAAATGTTGGTGCAGACACGTCGCAAGAAGGATGGCACGGAATGCACAGCCAGGAGGGTGGCTCGTTCAACCAAGATCGTCAACAGTGAAAGTGAAATTGATGAAATACTCATTGGTAATCCAGAGCATGAGGTCATTGAGAGAAATGTTGCAGAGGAAGAAGATAAGGATGGTAACAAAATCAAAATTATTACTGAAACACGACAGAGGCCAGATGGCATTGTTTATACCACAAAGAACATACTGAAGACCTCGAAAATCTTTGATTACGATCACCCTGAAGATATTGCATACAGTGAAGAAGATGAACTGATTTCCACAGATCAGACTGAGGAAACTGATGAAAATGGTTGCAAAATTCAGACTGTGACTGAGACCAGACGTAAAGCAAATGGCGTTGAGTATACAACAAAGAAAGTGTATAAGACTTCCAAAGTGAAAAGTACACAGTTAACACCTTCTGATGATGATGAGATCATAGATACAAAAGAAACGGAAGAGAAGAAAGAAGATGGCACCATCATCCGTACAATCATAGAAACTCGTAGAACAAAGAATGGCGAAGAGTACACCCACAGGCAGGTACTTAAGTCCCGCAGAATGACTCTTTCTGGAGTTGATGTGCAGAAGGGTCTTCCTACTATGCAGAACGATGACGAAATTCTTGACAAAAAGGAAAAAGAGGAGACTGATGAAAATGGAATGAAGATCAGAATTGTTACTGAAACACGGAAAAGGCAGGATGGCTCAACATATTCATTTGATTATGTCCTGCGAAGCTTCCAAGGAACAGAGGAAGAAATGAAAAATATGCCAATCACTGCTTCTTCTGGTAATATTGCTGTAAGTGCTGAAGATGAGCTGCTGAATGAAGAAGTAAAAGAAGAAGTACAAGAGGATGGGTCAACAGTCAAGACAATAATTGAACGCAGAAGGGCAAAGGATGGCACAGAATACCTTCGTCATCGTGTGATGAGAATCCCAAAAATGCCTGAACCTGTATTTACAGTTGCAAATCTAGAAGATGAAGTACTGCAGGAGGAAGTGAATGAAGAAACCCTTGATGATGGCACTCAGTATAAGGCAGTGACAGAAAGACGCCGCAGTAGTGTCTCAGGTGTTCAGTATACATTACGTAGGATGTCAAGGGTATACCAACAACCAGCAATCCATCCCAAAGCAAATGAGGATGAAATTTTGGATGAAAATGTTGCAGAAGAAGAAACTGATGATGGAACCATAATCAAGACAATAATTCAGCGCTATCAGAGACCAGATGGTTCCGTTTACACTACTCATAACATACATAAAATGTTCAGTTCCCCTGCACCTGTCACATTTGTTGGAACTGAGGATGACGAGTTGGTTGATCAGACTGTTGATGAACAAGAAACTGAAGATGGCTGTGTTATCAAAACAGTCACAGAGACTCGCCGAAGAGCTGATGGAGTCCAGTACACAGTTGAGCGCGCTGAAAAATCAACCAAATTTGGACCTCAGGTTCATGTCACTTTCAATGCCAGCCAGCCACGAAAGCCTGAAGATGTAGTGCAGGTCGGCAGCCCTGAAGATACAGTTGTGAGTTCTGAAGAGCAAGAGTATCAAGAAGAAGACGGAACAACTGTTAAGACTACCATTGAAGTCAGACGCCGGGTGGATGGCACAGAGTACACAGCTAAGACTGTATTAAGATCTACACCAGTATTGGTCCCTGAGCGAGAAACTAGCTATGTTGTAATTAAACCTGAGGGAGGCGATGAAGAGGATGAATCTGGTTTATTCCCATCCCTGGATGATGAGATTGTGTACACAAGGAAACGAGAGGATAAAGATGCTTATGGCAATCCAATTACTGTTGTCATTGAGACTCGCCAGACAAAGTCTGGTGAGAAATACAATATCACTAAGCGAGTTCATACAAAAGATGTTCTCTTGACAGAGGAAGGGGAAAAAGAAATCCCAAGAAAGACAATGAAGTCAACACTTGTTGCAAATCTTAAAACTAGATCTACTCCAGAGCACAAGAAGCCTTCCCCATCAGAAACAACAGAAGATACTCAAGATGATGTTCCTTATGGGTCTGTATCTGCACTGAAGAATCGTTTCTCATCAGGAAACAAGAAACCTGATTCATCTCCAACCTCTAAGTATACCAAACCAGATCGCCTGAATACATCAAACAAAAAGAAATTCTTTGAAGATGCAGCCAAAGAAGCATCTGGAAAAGTGACTACAAGTAAATCTTTCACTCCAAAACCACTCAAGATTAAAAAGGATATCGAAGAAGACAGAGTAGATAGAGCTTCATATACTTCAAGGGATAAGGCATCTATTGAGGTAAAACTTCGTGTTGAAGATGAAAAAGTTAAAGTAGAAGATGTCGAAGCCCGCAATGTTACTTATCATACTGATTCTAAAAAACCAGAAGATACAGTAAAAGAAAAGGATCTTGATGGGCAGCCAGAGCCAGAAGACTTGGAAAACTTTGAAAATGAGCCAGAAACTGAACCAGAGACTGTTGATGAACCCAAAGAAGAAAGTAGTGAGCCTGAACCAGATGTAGGCGATTCTTCTCCAGCAGAAGAGGAACCACAAGAAATACAGCCCAAAAAGGTTGAAAAGACTAAGAAACCATCATCAGTGTTAAAGAAGACAGAAGAAAAGCCAAGAAGAAGGCAAGATTTAAGCCCGAAAAAGAAGCCAGAGCCAATTGGTTCACCCACTAGGCGCACTCCATCCAACAGGGAGCCAATAACACCAAAAGAATCACCAAGACGTGCTCCAAAACCAGTCAACACATCTCCACAAAGAGTTCCTAGCTCACCAAGACGTGGGCGATCTCCAAATAGATCTGGAGTATCCACACCTAGAGAAGTTACACCTACTGGTCGCCAGTGTTGTAAGAGACACAGGGAAGCAAATGCAAATGCAAATGCAAATGCAAATGCTCCAGAATGTGTAAGCCCAACTAGAACTCAGAAATCTCCTAGATCAACAGTTCCTACTAGTAAGAAACCAGGTTCACCTGAGGGCAAACCTAGAATGAATGGTGATATTAAACGTGCCCCTGAGCCCAGAATGAATGGCGATGTTAGCAGGAAGCCTGATGATAGAACTTCAAGAACAAGAAGGCCTTTGGATAGGACAAATGAACCAGAGAAGACTTCAACTCGCCCATCAAGGCTTAATCAATCACCAAGAAAATCTCCAACATCAAAGTCACCAGAAAAGCGAGAGCCCACCCGACCTCTGTCCACAAGAGGTAGTGATAAGAAAGTTCCAAGCAAATCTGTTGACTCAGAACCAAAAGGAAAACCAAAATCATCACTGAACATACCAGATCCAGCTGATCCTGTTGTGTCACTTCCAGAGACACCAATGACTGAAGGAAAGAAGCCTCTTCCAGTAGATGATGATGATGACCTTGTCATTGAGGATGTTTCCAATGAACCTGATCTGCCTTACCATAAAATTCATCGTCCATCCCTTGTCCGTGAACCATCAGAGTACCCAGATGTAGATGGTGAAGGTGAGCAGCCTGATGATGCCTTTGTTGAAGAGTCTCCTGATGAGCGTGATGAGAAGGAACCTGTAAAGGAGGACATTGTAAAGTCAAGAAAGCCAAAGCCTTTGGAAAGCCGACCAAGTGACAAATCCCTGCCTACAAAGAAACAACCAGAAACCAAGCGACCTGTGAGAGATAGACCTTGGCTAACTGAAAAAACAAAATCTTTCGAAAAGAAACCAAGTGAAACCAAGTTATCAGCAGATAAGAAAAAGCTTTTTGAAAGAAAGCCTAGTGATGATAAACTGAAAAAGCCAAAAGAAGAAAAGAAACCAACCAAGAAAGCCCATCCAGAGGATTCCTCTCCAAGTGAGGATGAAGGCAAAGAAAATGGAGTCCCAGACACAGAGGATGCTCCTTCACAAGAAATTCCTGACAGCAATGAGAAGATAACAAAGAAAGCTGAGGAAATATCATCTAGATTGCTGGAGGACGTAGAGAAATCTATTGAATCAGAAATAATTTCAGAGAAGAATGTATCCACGACTGAAGTATCTGCCAAAAGATCAATGTTTAATCGTCCTTCACCTGATAAGAAGAAGGACACCCCTACAAGGAAGCCATCATACGAGATAAAGGAATCTGTTTTTGCCAAACGGTCTATGTTTGAACAGCCAAAACAGGATCCAGTGCCATCCCCATTGCGAAGGCCAACACTCAAAACGACAAGGAAGGATGACTCGTACAAGAAACCAGAGGAGACTAAACCAGTGAAAGAACCTGTGATTGTTCCAAAGTATATTCACCCACTTGGGGAAGATGGAGATGAACCAGAAAAGAGGGTGGTTGAGGAAGAAGTAAAATTATCTTCAAGTAAACTAGTAATGAATGCCTCCGCAGAGATCACCAAGACCACCAAGAGGAGTGACCTCGAGAAACCTGTAGACGATGATGATGACAAGCTTACCCCTCTGAAGAAAGAACGTTCACCGTCACCCTTCTCTAAAGAGAGTTCTCCTGCTCCCCGAAGCAAAGAAGGTTCTCCTTCTCCATTTAAAAAGGAAGGGTCACCCACCAGATTTGCCACAGGAAAGCCAGTAGACAGCGGAATCAATGCTGACAAGATTCGGCGAATAGAGCGCACAGCTAGCAACAAAAAACTATTTGAAGACTTAGAAGTATCACGCGAAACACTCCCAGAATACATTAAAAACATTGACAATATTTTGGATGTTGTTGTTCTTGAGAGCATGGTGAGTAAACTGTGTCAACTCTCACAAACTGATTTTGATCATGAAGACATTGTTTCCTAATGAATAATTTATATATTTGTGTACTTGATGCATATACAGAATACAACCTACTGCAAGTTACTCATGTATTTTCCAATGACTGCTATATTTAACCAGCCAGTGTCAAATTCTTGTGCCTGAATCACTGAAAACAATTTTATATAAAAGATTTTACCCTTGTGTTGTTCTAAATTGCAGCTAGAACAAGCCCAGACATACGAAGAGCGACGCCTTATTCGAGGTCAGATCAGGATCGCCAAGAAGCAGAGCACCACCACCACAACTACATCATCCACCACCACAGCACACAAGCGCGTTGTAGACTCGACACCATCTCGTCCTGCCACAACAGCATCCCCCCAGCCAACCAGACGAGAGGATAGCAAGCCGCACAGGGATGAAAAGCCAAGAGACTCCAATCTCACAGAGCCATCAAGCAAACCCTTGTCCAGATGTAAGTACTGGTTGCAAAAGTTCTTGGACTTTCGTTGCAGACTCACTAGTGAGCCATCTGTTATTGTCATTTCGTCTCTTAACTTCTGTCAGGACTAATACATTTTATTCTTCATAGGCATTTCTGTCATTTATCTTCAGACAGTCTGAGCTGTCTTGCAATAATCCCCCAAGAATCTGTTAAATTAGGGCCTCATCAGATAGTAACCTTCTGCATATGCCATTACTGGAAGGCTTCCTTTGAATGAAGAGAGCCTACAATCTGATTACAGTGTACCATTTTCAGTATTAACTACTTTAACCCAACAACTTTTGGCTTCCACTAGCACTACCTTCGCTGTCTATCCTGTCACAAGCCAACAGGTTGTTCTCCACAAGCGCCTCCTCATCTTGCAAAGTGGAGGCCACAACACTCACTGTCTCCACCTCGGATATAACCTCCTCTAGCAATGCTACTACTGCTACTGCTACTGCTACTAGCACTACTAATATGGGGCCAAATCCCAGGCGTCCCTTCAGGAGGCAGAACTCTCGAACAGATTCTGAGGGCTTCGTCCTATCTCCCGTAAGAGATAGAGATGGAAGTCCAATGGTTGGGGTGAAGGGCATTACACATAAGATAAAAATGTTCCAGTGTGAGTACTGCAACTTCACGCATGCGCCTCCAGCGAATGAATTAGAGAACGTAGTCGTTGTAGGAACACACTTAACATGTAGAGACCCTCTGTGGCGAGTTGTAGTTGGATGCATGTTAACATGTCCTTAGTTTTTGCTAATACAGTTTCTAGTTTATACGAATAGATTGTAGGAAAATCGCTGACAACGCTTTCTAGAAATAGGCATGAAATGAGTTTAGAGTTAGTTTGTAAGCTTAAAACACTGAACATGTACTGCATGTAGAAAGGTGACCAAGCTATGTATAATAGTGAAATCAGTTAATTTAGCCGAAATGTTATTCATCTTCCTTCAGTAATGAAGAGTTTTCTGCTTACAGTGTACAGTATTCTAAATGATAACCTCATTATGGATGAAAGGATCTTGTTTCATTTCTTATTTTTGAAGTGTTTTCGTATGTGATGATAATTCACATGTTATGGTTTTATGCATCAAATTTTTTCCAGTCTATGAAAAATCTGTGAAAGATTCCTTTATGTTGTCATGAGCAGATATTCAGTTTTTGTTAAGTGAGGGTAATAAAATAATGGTGCAACTTAGCAGTTATTTTCCCACAAAAAGATCCAGTAATAAAGTTTAACTCACGAATGCTGTAGACTGCAAGTATACTATCGGTTAGGTGAATGTGATACGTTTTAGTTCAGACGTTACGATTGGTTTCTCGTCAAAAGTAGCTGCAATGAAGTCGTTTTGAGGCCGAAGATGTGCTGCTTACAGAGATACTATCTTTAGGAACGTCTGCTGCCTAATAGTGAAAACTGACTGGAGGATAATATGACCATGTGAGGTGTAATTCTCTCTCTCTCTCTCTCTCTCTCTCTCTCTCTCTCTCTCTCTCTCTCTCTCTCTCTCTCTCTCTCTCTCTAACCGTGTATGACCTGCAGCCCCAGGAAATAATGCTTCCATTCATTGGTAAAACTTATCAAAGGAACTCTTCCTTTCCATATTAATGTAGGTACATGCCAATGTAGGTTACAAGGTGGTGATATATATACATTTGCATTTGTTGGTTGTGGATGAAAATAATCTCTACAAAACACACTGTAACCTGAGGCTATCGATACAGTTTACCGGAACTTTTACCAACATACTTCCTGACACATAGGGTGAGGTTTAACAAGAGACAACACAGAAGCGAATTTATTTTCCTTGTGTTTTGAATATTCATGACATGATTATTGACCAAATTATAAGAAAAAGATTCATAAACGATACTTGTAAATTCTTTTCTCTCCTCTGCGTGTCTTGGCTGTTCCATAAATTTTTTCCTTCGAATTTTCTCTAAGCAGTAATTGCATGTTTTGTCTATCTTATAAAACCATACGAGCTTAATATTGCCTATTCATGTCTGACATGTTCAATTTGTGTTCAGTTTTGCATTTTAACTTTCTGAAATTCTGAAATATGCAATGAAAAGTATTTTTTTTTTTACTTTATTTGTATTTCAACAGCTGAGGATTCGCAACCTTCTTCTCCAAGAGACGACTCCCTGCTGCCTGATGAGGAACCCGTGTCGCCAAGGCGTAAAGTCTCTGCAGAAGAGATTGCGCCAGAACCCGTTCGCGAGACGAGAGAACCTTCAAGGTTCGGCCGGAGAACCTTCAGAGACCCGAGTCCTGAGCCAAGAGACACTCAGGATTCACCGAGGTCGAGGCGGAGCGACGACGAAGTGAGTTCCCCAAGAGAGCCCAAGAGGGAGAGCAAACCGGAGGAGCCGAGGAAGTATGAGTCTCCCTCGAAGACGCGGGAGACTCCAAAGTTCGGCAGGTCGCAGCCCGTGACTTCGAAAGCAGGTATGACTCGCTAGTCTTGGACTGTTTCCAGTTGTTTGAGTACGTGTAAGTTTGTGTGCTCAAGTCAGTTCTCCATTGGAGGGGCGGGTAGAGCTCTCTCTCCGACCGGCCAATGAAGAATTAGAGGAATTTATTTCTGGTGATAGAAATTCATTCCTCGTCATAATGTGGTTCGGATTCCACAATAAGCTGTACGTCCCGTTGCTAGGTAACCAGTTGGTTCTTATCCATGTAAAATAAGTCTAGTCCTTCGGGCCAGCCCTAGGAGAGCTGTTAATCAGCTCAGTGGTCTGGTTAAACTTAGATATACTTAACATTTTTTGTGTGCTCAAGTAAGATGATGGTATACAATCCGCGGGTCTTGAAATTCTGTATGTAAAGTTTCCTCTCCATCTCTCTTAGCTCCCTCCAACGAGCCTTATTCCGAACCGCTGAGGTACCAGAAGAAGCAAAGCGGAAGCACCCCTTCGAAGCCGGCGACGGCCCAGTCCGACGTCGACAAAATCGTCAGTGCCTACGGCGTCGGTCCCACCGACGACAACGGCATGCCGCTCTTCGGACTGAGAGCTCTGAAGAAGAGGTCCCCAGCAGCACCCGGTGAGTTTGAAGGCGCCAGCTGTATCTGGTAGAAAGATTGTTTCAAGGAAATTTAGATTAAAGATTATTTCAAGGAAATTTAGATTAAAGATTGTTTCAAGGAAATTTAGATTACAGATTATTTGGAGGAAATTTAGATTAAAGATTATTTGAAGGAAATTTAGATTAAAGATTATTTGAAGGAAATTTAGATTAAAGATTATTTCAAGGAAATTTAGATTAAAGGTTATTTAAAGGAAAATTTAGATTAAAGATTATTTCAAGGAAATTTAGATTAAAGATTATTTGAAGGAAATTTATATTAAAGATGATTTCAAGGAAATTTAGATTAAAGATTATTTGAAGGAAATTTAGATTGAAGATTATTTCAAGGAAATTTAGATTAAAGACTATTTCAAGGAAATTTAGATTAAAGATTATTACAAGGAAAATTTAGATTTTAATTGAAGGAAGGTTTCATTTACTGTTTCAGTTCCCTTCTCTTGATTTTAAATGGCAGTAGGAAAAAATACTATTTAAATAATCGTGATTGTATGAAAGGTTACACTGATCAAGAAAGCGTGATTTTAAGATATGAAAAGTTATGAGATTTAAGAAAGCACGATTTTAAGATTCCCCGTGAAAGCCTGCCCATGAGCTAATAGCATTACAAACTGTGCTGACTGTAAAAAAGATACGATTAATGCCATCATAAAGGCAGCCTGCCTTCTTAGCCTGCAGTCATTAGCAAAAGTCATTCATGTATTTTTTTTTTTATTCTTAAAGCTGAAAGTACTCCCAAAGAGGAAGACAAACCAGCGCCCTCTGTCACGGAGACGCCAGAACAAGGCGCGCCCGCCGATCAAGTCTACGAGCCCACCGATGCATCAGGACAGCCTATCTTTGGTCTGAGAGCACTGAAAAAGGCTACCTCTTCTGTAACTGCTACAGAAAAGGCAATTGAACGATCAGAAGGTAATGCTCCTCTCTCTCTCTCTCTCTCTCTCTCTCTCTCTCTCTCTCTCTCTCTCTCTCTCTCAAATAGCTTTACAATCTTGCTCTGTTGATGACAGCTTTTACAGTTATTCTTAAATTCTTTTTTGATATCATTTAAAGCATTTTTTTGTAAATCTTTTTATGAACCCTTGAGCAATGTTAATGCAGATAAAG
Source organism: Macrobrachium rosenbergii (assembly GCF_040412425.1). Classification (NCBI taxonomy): domain Eukaryota; kingdom Metazoa; phylum Arthropoda; class Malacostraca; order Decapoda; family Palaemonidae; genus Macrobrachium; species Macrobrachium rosenbergii. The sequence continues at coordinate 32,703,592 of NC_089768.1, forward strand.
CTTACAACTTTTGTGAAATGAGGGATATTTGGATAAACTGCCTTTTAATGAATGAAATATAAAAGTTTTGAAATATAGCACTTGGTAATATAATGATAATGCTAAAGAATTTATTAAAACAAAAATCTGCAGTTATGAAAATGCAAAAGAATTTATCGAAACGGAAATCTTCATTATTCTAAGGTTTTAAAAATACCAAAGAATTTACCGAAACAAAAATCTTCAGTATTCTCGTTACAAAAAGGTATAAGAATGTATTTAGAGTGAAAAATGATTTAAGTCTAAGTATGCTAAGGAATGCTAAAGAAAGGCTGAAGCAATAAAATGAGAGTAAAAGTAAAACTGAAATAAAATCAAATTCCCGAAGAATGCGACAGACAGTGTAGTTGGTGGTGTGTTTTCCTTTCAGTTCAAGAGACACGAGAGACTGCTTCCTCCTCTGTTGTCGAGAGTAGCCGCTTAGTATCTGGCATAGTAACTCAGAGACAGACACATGCTAGTAAGTAGTTTCGGGTAGTAGTAGTACTAGTACTAGTAGTAGACAGTAGATAACGTCCGTGGGGGCTTTCGATGTTGTGGGGTTTCGATAGAACTTGCTTATCACTACCTTTACTAACCTTAATGTGTCTTTGTTAGTGTCATCGTATACACTACTAGTAAGATGTTTATTTGATAGTCATGTTTCTTAACCTGTGTTTGTGCGGTGTTTGTGTTCTTGTTTTTGTGGGATAGAGAGAGAGAGAGAGTAGACGTGACATTTCAGACGATAGATATAACTTGAGAAGGGTTTTTGTCCGTCAGTTAAAAAGTTATACGTTTGTTCTTGAATATCATTCCTGAGAGGTGTACTGATTTTCTTCTCGTGAAACAAAATCTCCACCTAATCGGTTGTCTTGAGAATGCCACTTCTACTCTCCCGTGTGATATGTTGAGAATTAAGAATACCTAATATATTTATATATGTTGGCGCCTCACCTCTCATGTTTGACTGTTGCCCGAGGCAGCTGTGAAATCCATGCCAAGTTAATGAGTAGCTCAGAACACCTCCACAAACATTTTACAACTTTAGGCATCTAATAAAATTGCTTTGGCTTTTTCAAAAAACGATATCCCACGCCCAATAATGAGACTGTAACTTATAATAATAATAATAATCTGAACGGTTCAAAACACATAGGCAATATTTAATCTAAACCAATGCTACACACACCAGCTGAACTGGTCAGTTCGGAGTCCCCCCGAGAAAGAGGGTATTTGGAACTGGAAGAACCTGGAGAGGTGGAAAGCGATGAAGAGGCTCAGCCCCTCGAACCCTATTACGAAGGTAATGATACTAACTACAGTATACTTATAAGACTGACCCATCTTTTAACGCTAGAGGAAATCTGAATATTAATCTTGTTAAGACAGTACCACTGGGCCTAATGGCTTACACCCGTCTTCTTAAGCGAGACGGGATAACAATGCCCCCATTAACACAATGAGAGAAATACTGTTTCTTTGTTTGTGTGTGAATATCCCGTGGATATGACTTGTGATAAAAGTTTGCATGTGAATATGTTGAAGGGCGTTTCACTTTATTCTATGTGTCCAATGTTAACACGCACAGAGGAGACCTCTCCGGGTCTAGTTAGGAGCCTCCGAGACTCTTTTAGGAGGAGGGAGACATCCGAAGATTTACAGACATCTACAGGCAAGGCTGAAGATGAGGTCATCATTCAGAGATCACAGCCACTAAGAGACATTTTAAAGCTGCATGAAGCTAAAGGTAAAAATATAAAAAAAAAATTAAAATCCTTCCCCTCTGAAACCACCATCTGTTCTAACCACCAGAAATGGCTCCTGGATACTTTTTTTAACTGATGTGTCCTCTCCGTCTGTCAGTCGATACCATCCTTGGCACCATCCTCCGTGTTTCCAAACTCCGACCCCCCTCTCTTTGCTCCTGATATGAATTATTTTCATGTTTTTCATTTCCTGTTGTGTTGTTGCTAACTGCTGTTCATTGTTGGCTAGATGCATGATAAAAAAATCTCCCTTTCAAAGAGTAAAATCATAGTTTTAATTTTAGAATAATTATAGGCTGTTAGTGTAAATAGTTTAGCATCATTCTGTTCACTCTAGTTCATAATTGTCACTTGCTGAGAACTCTGTACAGGTATGTTCACTTGTCCTGCAATGTACATGCATACTGTATGCTGCATACAGAACCTTAAAAATAGTTGCAATTTCTAATCACACTTGCTGTATAGTGTTTAGTAAGTGTAGCTGATGTCTGTCCTAATAGAAATCCAGAAGATTAGTTTTCGCTAAGTTACTCAAGAATTGGGAGGAATACAGGCTTTGTTAAAATGTAATGAATTTCTGTGTACTATCAGTACAAGAACCAGCCACAGTCGAGGAGTCCCCACGTCTCAAGCCCAAACAGAGACTACGGGAGAACTTCGAAGTACCTGAGAGACAAGATAGCCGCGTACACAAGACCTGGGACCTGGAGAGTGACTTGAGCACAAGGTCCCTAGACATGAAGAACATCATTGCCCGCCACGAGACCATCACCTCGGAGGCCTCGCCGAAGCCTGAGAAGAAGTTGACCGGGATTCTGAAGAAAACCTCAAGTACAAATCTCCTAGGCTCTGACAAAAGTTCTTCCATTTCCTCCACAACTGAGAGAAGTTCTCATGGTGAGTTTTCACTTGTTCATTGTCCCATTAAAAAAAAATATTGTGAGGAACGATCTCGAGGGCTTTGAAATGGGGATTGCATGTTAGAGCCATAAGATATTAGTTTAACTTACGCATTTATCCTCTTGTTGATTCAGAAACCACTACAAGATCATCCATAACTGGGCAAGTTAACACCACCGATGATATCCTTGAGACACTGACTGAAGACCAGATCACCCAGCTCTCCAAGGAGTTTGATCTTCGTGCTCAAGATGATGGGGTGATCAAGACTGAGGAGTCAATGGAGGAACTGACTGGGGGTTACCGTGTCTCCTCCAGGACCACTGGTGAATATCCTGATGGTGCTAAATTTGAGCGGAAAACTTCCTATACAGAAATCAAGCTTCAGCAGCCTAACAGGGAAGAACGTAAGTGATTTCGGAGGCTGTCAGTTTTCTCTTGGTTATGTGGTATGCATTGCTTTGTTCACTGAGTAAACGATGACTTCAAATTCAATGTGAGGATCATTTGTCCATTGCATTACATTTTCGTTTCTAACATTACTGCATGTCACAAACTGTTTGTTGAGAATTTGCATTTTAGGATGTATCTGATTGAGATTAACTGTAGTTACTAGTTGTATGCCACTGCTGGAAGAATCTAGATAAGACAGGAAAGGCACTGTGTGAATTTGGTGTTGAGGGAAAATATGCATATCACAAAATCATCTGTTTTCAGTCCATAAGTGTCTAGTGTACTGCATGTAGATGAAGTTGACTCTCTTTGTAAATAGTTTTCATGTAGTCGTCTCTTCTCAGACAGTGAGATGCCTTGTTTGATAATACCTTTACCAGTTTTAAATTCACGCAAGGTAAGTATATTTCTAACTTTTCATAAATCATCCCAAATTTGTTGACTCTCAGGTACCAGTGATCATGAACAGCTTGACTCTGACAAGAAAAATGATGTGTTGGACTCCTTTGACGATAAAACTTACCATTCAGTTGCAAAGACTAGGTCATCCGCTGTAAGTTCTAGGGTAGATGAGTCTGTTATTGAGAGTGTTATTCAGTCTGTAAAGCAAACGGATGTTGAGAGCATAAGGAAAACTTCTGGGGTCGGCCCAAAAGAAAAAGAACCAGTTTCCAGATTAGATAGATTTAGCAGGGGTGACACTGGTAGGAGGGTAGACACAATTTCTGATTCTGTGATAGGTCGTAAACAGCCATCAAAAGATAAGGGGGATAATGAAAAGGTAACAACAAAGAAAACAGGGGATGATGAGGTGCCAAAATTAAATTTAAAGAAACCCGGCCTTGACAAAACGAGATATGTTAAGAAAGAGCCAAGGACCAGTGACAAAGAACCTGATGTGGTGCAAACTAGTGATAAAAGAAAGCCCCAGCTGAAAAAGCCGGCTGAGAAGCCTGAACCTGCAAGGAAGCCCATAGGTAAAACAACTGGCAAGCCCCAGGAAATGAGTAGAGAGCCAGATGGAAGTGACGACCCGAGGCGTCCTAAGCAGAAATTTGAGAGGGACGGATACTGCTCCAGATAGTGAAACAGAAGAATTGATTGCGAATCTTGAAACCCACATATCTAATTTTAAAAAGGAAGTCTATCACAGCACAGTGAAAGAGAGTAAATTGGTAACATCTGAAACGTCATACATTATGATGTCTGATGAGCTTCAAACTTCAGAAAAGAAGATAGATGTAAGAAGCCAAAAAACTGAAGTTGATGAAACCAGGAAGCCAGTGAAGCCAAAATATGGTGAGGAACCTACTACTAAGGGAATTAAAAAAAGGGAAGCACCAACTGAGGGACCAAAATCTCCAAGAAATAAACCCGAGAAACAGAGTGAACCCGCAGTCAGTTTTGAAAGGAGAGCTGAGAAGCCTAGAAAAGATAAGCCAAGTTTGAAAAAGGAGAAGCCTGATAAAGATGATGATAAAAAAGTGGCTAGTGAAGTAAAGCAGCCTTTGAAGGAACCAGATGATTCTCCTGAGGAGACAAAACCTAGAAGAGAGTGTCCAGGAAGAGCAAAGTATAAGGAGCTCGAAGAATTTGGTAAAATGATGAAGGACCATGCCAGAACTGAAGAAGAAAAATACACCGTGTCAGAAAATTTGAATAAATCGTACTTGAGCCAAACTACTAAGGTCTCATCAGTCAGCACTGTTAGAGCAAAATTGGAGGAAAAGGTAACAGTCAGCCGTCAAACAGATGAAACAAGAGTCTTGGCAGATGCAAGGAAAGGTTTGATCAAACGTGACAAAGACGATGCGCCCAGGAAGAAAATTCCCGATAACATATCAGAACCAGAACCAGAACTAAAGAAGGACATTACTGCTGAAGAGCCTGAACCAATTAAAATGCCATTGACCTCTGATGAAAATCTTACAATAAGTAGCCCTGTAAATGAAGCAACTGATAATCGGAGTGGTGAACCAAAACCCAGTGAAAAGAAGGAAGTCACGCCTGATGAGGAACTGATAACTAAGAGTGCTAAAAAACCTAGTGAAGAACCTGAGAGCAGACGAAAAAGCACTGATAGACCTAGCAGGGAGAAAGAACCAAGAAAGGAGAGGCCAGCTGAAACAAGGGAAGAGCTAGAGCCTGAAACGAAGAGCCAAACCAAGCTCATAAGGGAACCAGAACCCATAAAGGAGAGTCCTGTCAAGCCTACTGAAGAGCCAGAAGTGGGAACAAAGAGCTCAGACAGCCTTGACAAAATTCCAGAGCTGGGGAAGAAAATCCTACCCAGAGGAGAAGATAAGCCTCAGTCCACAAAGAAGAGTCCAAGAAGGCAAAATGAAGACAAAGAGTCTAGAAAAAGGAGCCCTCAAAAACCTGAAGAAGCAAAACCCACAAAGAGGCATCCAGGTACATCTGATGAGAAACCAATACCAAGGAAGAAAAGTCCAGATAGGCCTCAAAGTGAGACAGAGACAAAAAAAGGGAGGATTCCTCATGACAGCAAAATGCCAGAACCAAAGAAGGAAAGCCCATCTAGGCCTATTGGGGTAACAGAACCCAAGAAAAGGAGCCCACATGGTGAAAAGTTTGAACCGAAAAAGAAGAAACCTGTTGAAGGTAAAGTTCAGAGACCACAAGAACCAAAAGCTGAAAAGATTTTGGATGGACTTGATAAGGATGAACATCCTAAGAGCAAAAGTCCTGTCAAGAAACCTGATGAATCAGCACCCAAAAAGAGGAGTGTCAGAAAGCCAGACAGCAAGGCAGATTCAGTGAAAGACTCAGACAGACCTGATGACATAAAGAAGAAACCTGCAGATAGACCTGATGAAAACCCAGAAAGAAGCCGGAGGAGATTATTCAGAAATGATGAAGATACAGAACCAGAGATGCTAAGTGAACAGCCAGAATTTGGAAAAAAGGAACCAGGTGAAAAACCAAAACCAGAAAAGAAAAGTCCTGTCAAGGTTATGAAAGAGACAGAACCTGAAGATAGCTTAGTTAAACCTTATGAAAAAACTGAGCCAGAGAAGTCCTCATTGAGGCCTAGTAAAGAGGAAGAACCAGAGAAGAGCCTAGCCAGACCTGACGACAAACTGGAACAAATTACAAAGAGCCCCCGTAGTCCTGAAGAGGAGCCTGAATCTGTCACGAATATTACAATTGTTGACGAAAGAGACAGAGGGCAAAGGGAGAGTAGTATAACTAAGCTTGATGAATTAGAATTAGTGGAAAAGATCACTGATAAGGATTCTGAAAAAACAGACTTGCATGAAAGTATTAAGGATCATGAGCCAAGAAAGAAGAGTCCAATGAAGTCAGAACCTTCTGAACCCAGAAAGGAGAGTCCAATCACTTCTGACAAGGAGCCTGAACCATTAAAGAGTCCAGACAGGTTTGACAAAGAGCCTGAACCATTAAAGAAGGCTCCAGTTAGATCTGGAGAAGAGCCTGAACCAAGAAAGAAAAGTCCGGTCAGGCCTGAACTAAGACAGAAGAGTCCAGTTAGGTCTGGAGAAGAGCCTGACCCAAGAACGAAAAGTACAGTCAGGCCTGACAACGAGCCTGAACCAATAAAGAAGAGTCCAGGCAGCTCTGACAAAGAGCCTGAACTATTAAAGAGGAGTCGAGTTAGGTCTGACAAGGAGCCTGAACCATTAAAGAGTCCAGACAGGTTTGACAAAGAGCCTGAACTATTAAAGAAGACTCCAGTTAGGCCTGGAGAAGAGCCTGAACCAAGAAAGAAAAGTCCAGTCAGGCCTGACAAAGAGCATGAACCAATAAAAAAGAGTCCAGTTAGGTCCGAAGAAAAGCCTGAACCAAGAAAGAGGAGTCCAGTCAGGTCTGACAAAGAGCCTGAACCATTAAAGAAGAGTCCATTTAGGTCTGGAGAAGAGCCTGAACCAAGAAAGAAAAGTTCAGTCAAGTCTGATGAACCATCTGAACCAAGAAAGAAGAGTCCAGTCAGGTCTGACAAAGAGCCTGAACCATTAAAGAAGAGGCCAGTCAGGTCTGGAGAAGAGCCTGAACCAAGAAAGAAAAGTTCAGTCAAGTCTGATGAACCATCTGAACCAAGAAAGAAGAGTCCAGTCAGGTCTGACAAAGAGCCTGAACCATTAAAGAAGAGGCCAGTCAGTTCTGTAGAAGAGCCTGATCCAAGAAAGAAAAGTTCAGTCAGGTCTGATGAACCATCTGAACCAAGAAAGAAGAGTCCAGTCAGGTCTGACAAAGAGCCTGAACCATTAAAGAAGAGGCCAGTCAGGTCTGGAGAAGAGCCTGAACCAAGAAAGAAAAGTTCAGTCAGGTCTGATGAACCATCTGAACCAAGAAAGAAGAGTCCTGTTAGGCCTGACGAAGAACCAGAACTAAGGAAGAAGAGTCTAATCAAGTCGACTGAAGCTCCTGAACCGAGAAAGAAGAGTCCTATTAGGTCTGATGAAGAGCTTGAACCAAGAAAGAAGAGTCCTGTTAGGGCTGTTGAAGAACTAGAACCAAGGAGGGAAAGTCCAGTCAAACCAACTGAAGCTCTTGAACCGAGAAAGAAGAGTCCTGTTAGGTCTGTTGAAGAGCTGGAACCAAGGAGGGAGAGTCCAATCAAATTGACTGAAGCTCCTGAACCAAGAAAGAAGAGTCCTGTTAGGTCAGATGAAGAACTAGAACCTAGGAAGAAGAGTCCAGTCAAATCAACAGAAGCTCATGAACCGAGAAAGAAGAGTCCTGTAAGGTCAGATGAAGAACTAGAACCAAGGAAGAAGAGTCCAATCAAATCAACTGAAGCTCATGAACCAAGAAAGAAGAGTCCTGTTAGGTCAGATGAAGAGCTTGAACCTAGGAAGAAGAGTCCAGTCAAATCAACTGAAGCTCATGAACCAAGAAAGAAGAGTCCTGTTAGGTCAGACGAAGAGCTTGAACCTAGAAAGAAGAGTCCAGTCAAATCAACTGAAGCTCTTGAACTGAGAAAGAAGAGTCCTGTTAGGTCAGACGAAGAACGAGAACCTAGGAAGAGGAGTCCAGTCAAATCAACTGAAGCTCATGAACCGAGAAAGAAGAGTCCTGTTAAGTCTGAGGAAGAACTAGAACCAAGGAAGAAGAGTCCAATCAAGGTGACTGAAGCTCCTGAACCGAAAAAGAAGAGTCCTGTTCGGTCTGAGGAAGAACTAGAACCAAGGAAGAAGAGTCTAATCAAGTCTCCTGAGGCTCCTGAACCGAGAAAGAAGAGTCATGTAAGGTCTGACAAAGAGCCTGAACCAAGGAATAGGAGTCCAAAGAAGTCAACTGAAGCTCCTGTCCCGAGAAAGGAGAGTCCTGTTAGCCCTCACAAAGAGCTTGAACCAAAAAAGAAGAGTCCAGTTGAAGCTTCTGAACCAAGAAAGAAGAGTCCTGCTAGGTCTCACGAAGAGCTTGAACCAAGGAGTAGGAGTCCGCTTAAGTCAGCAGAACGTCCTGAACCAAGAAAAAAGAGTCCTGTTAGGTCTGATGAAGAGCTTGAACCAAAGGAATAGGAGTCCAAAGAAGTCAAGAAGCTCTTGAACCAAGAAAGAAGAGTCCTGTTAGCCCTCACAAAGAGCTGACAAAAAGAAGAGTCCAGTTGAACCTGAGGAAGAAGAGTCCTGAGGTCCCTTGAACCAAGGAGGTCATCTGCAAACGTCCTGAACCAAGAAAAAAAAGAGTCCTGTTAGGTCTGAAAGAGAGATCTTGAACCAAAGAGGAAAAGTCCAGTTGAAGCTCTTGAACCAAGAAAGAAGAGTCCTATTAGGTCTGACAAAGAGCTTGAACCAAGGAAGAAGAGTCCCATTAGGTCATCTGAAACTCTTGAACCAAGGGCGAAGATTCCTATTAGGTCTGATGAAGATCATGAACCAAGGAAGAAGATTCCTATTGGGTCTGAAGAGCACGAACCAAGAAAGAAGAGTCCCATTAGGTCGACTGAAACTCCTGAACCAGGAAAGAAGAGTCCTATTGGGTCTGATGAAGAGCATGAACCAAGAAAGAGGAGTCCCATTAGGTCGACTGAAACTCTTGAACCAAGAGGGAAGAGTCCTATTAGGTCTGATGAAGAGCATGAACCAAGGAAGAAGAGTCCCATTAGGTTGACTAAAACTCTTGAACCAAGAGGGAAGAGTCCTATTAGGTCTTATGAAGATCATGAACCAAGGAAGAAGAGTCCCATTAGGTCGACTAAAACTCTTGAACCAAGAAGGAAGAGTCCTATCAGGTCTGATGAAGAGCATGAACCAAGGAAGAAGAGTCCCATTAGGTCGACTGAAACTCTTGAACCAAGGGGAAAGCATCCTATTAGGTCTTATGAAGATCATGAACCAAGGAAGAAGAGTCCCATTAGGTCAACTGAAACTCTTGAACCAAGGGGAAAGCATCCTATTAGGTCTGATGAAGATCATGAACCAAGGAAGAAGAGTCCCATTAGGTCGACTGAAACTCTTGAACCAAGGGGGGAAGATCCTATCAGGTCTGATGAAGATCATGAACCAAGGAAGAAGAGTCCCATTAGGTCGACTGAAACTCTTGAACCAAGAAGGAAGAGTCCTAACAGGTCTGATGAAGAGCATGAACCAAGGAAGAAGAGTCCCATTAGGTCGACTGAAACTCTTGAACCAAGGGGAAAGCATCCTATTAGGTCTGATGAAGATCATGAACCAAGGAAGAAGAGTCCCATTAGGTCGACTGAAACTCTTGAACCAAGAAGGAAGAGTCCTATCAGGTCTGATGAAGAGCATGAACCAAGGAAGAAGAGTCCCATTAGGTCGACTGAAACTCTTGAACCAAGAGGGAAGAGTCCTATTAGGTCTGATGAAGAGCATGAACCAAGGAAGAAGAGTCCCATTAGGTCGACTAAAACTCTTGAGCCAAGAGGGAAGAGTCCTATCAGGTCTGATGAAGAGCATGAACCAAGGAAGAAGAGTCCCATTAGGTCGACTAAAACTCTTGAGCCAAGAGGGAAGAGTCCTATCAGGTCTGATGAAGAGCATGAACCAAGGAAGAAGAGTCCCATTAGGTCAACTAAAACTCTTGAGCCAAGAGGAAGAGTCCTATTAGGTCTGATGAAGAGCATGAACCAAGGAAAAAGAGTCCCATTAGGTCGACTGAAAACTCTTGAACCAAGAGGGGTGGAGGTCCTATTAGGTCTGATGAAGATCATGAACCAAGGAAGAAGAGTCCCATTAGGTCGACTAAAACTCTTGAGCCAAGAAGGAAGAGTCCTATCAGGTCTGATGAAGAGCATGAACCAAGGAAGAAGAGTCCCATTAGATCGACTGAAACTCTTGAACCAAGAGGAAGAGTCCTATTAGGTCTGATGAAGAGCATGAACCAAGGAAGAAGAGTCCCATTAGGTCGACTAAAACTCTTGAGCCAAGAGGGAAAAGTCCTATTAGGTCTGATGAAGAGCATGAACCAAGGAAGAAGAGTCCCATTAGGTCGACTAAAACTCTTGAACCAAGAGGGAAGAGTCCTATTAGGTCTGATGAAGAGCATGAACCAAGAAAGAAGAGCCCTATTAGGCCAACTGAAACTCTTGAACCAAGAAGGAAGAGTCCTGTTAGGTCTGATGAAGAGCATGAGCCAAGAAAGAAGAGTCCTGTTAGGTCTGGCAAAGAGCCAGATACAAGGAAGAAGAGTCCATTCAGATCTGTTGAAGAGCCAGATCCAAGAAAAAGGAGTCTAATCAGATCAAAGGAAGTTTCTCAACCAGAGAAAGATAGTCCTTTAAAGACCAATATAGAACCAGAACCAAGAAAGGGTACCGTTAGGCCCAAAGAGAAGCCAGAACCAAGAAAGAAAACTCCAACTAGGCTTGAAGATCATAAGCCAGAACCGAAAAAGAAGACTCCAGCGTATCCTAGTGATGATTCAAGTGCAAGAAAGAAGAGTCCTTTGAAGTCTAACGATTCTGAACCAAGAAAGAAAAGTCCAACTGGGACTAATGAAGACATTAAACCTAAACGAAAGGATGTTGACAAGGCTGAACAACCAAAACCAAAAAAGAAGGATCCACTTAAGTCTGAAGTACGTGAACCCACAAAGAAGAGTCCTGTCTTATCTAGTGAAAAACCAGAAACTGCAAAGAAAAGCTCAATAAAACCTGCAGCAGTGACTGAACCAAAGAAGGTTCTAACCAAGGATAATGAAAGAGAAACTGAAAAGGTCACATCTAGGCAGAATGATCAACCAGAACTTGTAAAGAGAAGTCCTAAACCCACGGGGAAGAGCCCATTCCAAGATGAACCACTGGAAGATGTAGTGACTGTAAGAGATGTTGAAGAACTGACAGATGACAAAAAGTATTTCCATAGTGTACATGAAACTGAACTGAAAGATGTCACAAGGGAAACATACTTCAGTAGCACATCAGTCCAAAAAACTTTGCACCAAATTGCCCATGTAAGTTCTGTTGAACAATCTGAAGATACACTGGTGGCAAAACATGTAACAGAAGCAGTTACACAAGACAGTCACATTCGTGATGTCACTTCTGAAACAACAATTAGAGAAGGAAAAAGAGTTGTTTTGAAGAAGACAGGTGAAAAGTTCATCCATGCTGACTCGGAAGAGTTTTTGGAAGGAGAAACTTATTACATAAGTGAAGACTATTCTAGTGACACAAGTTCAGAAGAATCTACAACTGATTCAGAATCATCTGAAAGCAACAAAGACAAAGGTGACATTAAAAAGAAAAGAAAACAACTGACAAAAGAAAGTAAGGATTCGAAAAACAAAAAACATGGTACAAGAAAAAGAAAGAGTAAAGTTGTTGTTAGTGAAGAAACTAGAACAAAATCACACAAAGAGGTTAGCGAATTGCACGAAGTAATCTCAGAAAGGATAGAAAAGACAGTGTTGGAAACGGCAGAATTTAGAGAGCAAACATTAACCAGCGAAGGAAGACCAGAAATGCAAGTTGAAAAGCTAGAGCCAACAAAGGACAAGGAGAGACCTGTGAAGAAAAAAGCTGAACCAGTAAAATCATCACTTGAGCCACAGGTGAGCAGAAAACCTGGAAAAACAAAGGACACTGATCCCAAAACAAGAAATTACTCTAAGCCAGAGAAGTCTTCAGATGAACCATCATTAAAAAAGCCTATTAAGCAGCCTGAGACAGAATCAACCAAGGCAGTACCCTTTGCCGTAAAAACAGATGATTCAAAACCTAAAAGAAGTAAACCAGAGAAATCTGGTAAGCCTGGTAAGGGAGAAATATCTCCTGTTCCTGAAACTAAGCCAAGAGATAGACCCGGTAGAGCGTCTGATGCAAACACAAAGAAGCCATCAGAGAAAAGTGATGACCTACTTGTTAAAAAGCATAAACCAGCGAAGCCTATTGATGGGTCCAGAACAAAAGAGAAACCAGCTGATAAGGCTAGCCCAACCAGGAAACCAAAGGAACGTTCAAAGCCTGAAGAGAAGGGTGTTAAAGGAAACCAGATGATAAACCGGAGACCAGTGAGATCAGTGAACCAGAAGTAGAGGTGCCGGTAGATGATTTAAAGGCCACCAGAGTTTTGCCTGTAGACCAAGAGTCTCCAGATGATACTCTTACTAACAAAAGAAGACCTCTCAGAGCAACAGAAATTGAACCAAAAGATGACGATACAGGTCTTGATGGTATTAAACCTGATAGCATTGTGGATGAAGACATGCCAGAGGTTTGGCATCCTGATGAAATTTCTGATGTTGAGCCAAAAGAATCTGTAGCTGAAGATTCTGATAAAGAAAGAAAGGCCCCTTCACATGAACCTGACAAGGAATTGCCTCTCAGGAAGAAATCAGGTATACCGATATCAGAACCAGTTGCTCAGCCTCTCTGGAAGGATATTCAAAGGTCACCAGCCATCAAACCAAGCCAGATTCCTGTGCCTGTTGCTGGAATTCAAGAACCAGTAATTCTTGAAGGTGGTGAGAAGCCTGGAAAAGACATGCCACATGATGTTGCACCATTAAAAAGAAAGCCTGAATTTGCACCTGAGGGAGAAAAGCCCTCTGATGTTGAAAACCTGGAAAATGACAGCACCAAGAGAACAGCTCCTTATGATTCAGAATTTCCAGGTGAAGTGAGACCCAAGAAACCCCATGATAAAGAACCTTCAACTAGAAAGGTAAGTGATAAGGTCAGAGAGTTTGAAGAAGCAATTAAGAGGAATGAAACACCGGTAAGAAAACCAAATAGACCTGTTAAAGAATCAGATTCCCCTAGAGGATTGTCTGAACCTTTAGAAAATAAAAATGGCCTTATCCCTGAAGTGTATAAACCTGATGACGCAGAGGAAGGACCTGAATTCATGCCTGAGGAAAAGAGATCTCCTAGAGATAGACCAGAGAGAGTAGATGATTTTGAGTCACCAACTCCAAGAGAAGTAGAACCTGTTAGGAAAGTAAGCAAACCAGGCAAGCCAGATACAGAAGAGGATTATGGATCCCCTATTATCAGAGGAGCAGAGCCAGTTGGGAAAGTACACAAACCAGGCAGACCTGATACAGACAAAGATTATGAGTCCCCTACTACCAGAGCAGAAGAGCCAGATAGGAAAGTAAGCAAACCAGGCAGACCAGATACAGAAGATTATGATTCTCCTACTACCAGAGGAGTAGAGCCAGTTAGGAAAGTGCGCAAACCAGACAGACCTGATACAGAAGATTTTGAGACCCCTACTACCAGAGGAGTAGAGCCAGTTAGGAAAGTAAGCAAACCTGGCAAACCAGATAATGAAGGAGGTTATGAATCCCCTACTACAAGAGGAATAGAGCCTGATAGGAAAGTAAGCAAACCAGGCAAACCAGGTACAGAGAAAGATTACGAGTCTCCAATAGGCAGAGGAATTGAGCCCATTAAGAAAGTAAGAAAACCAGGTGAACCAGATACAGAAGAAGATGATGAGTTTCCTGATGCCAGAGGAGTAGAGCCAGTTAGGAAAGTAGGCAAACCAGGCAAACCAGGTACTGAGAAAGATTTTGAGTCCCCTTCTACCAGAGGAGGAGAGCCAATTAGGAAAGTTAGCAAACCAGGCAGACCAGATACAGACAAAGATTATGAGTCCCCTACTACCAGAGGAGTAGAACCAGGTAGGAAAGTAAGCAAACCAGGCAGACCAGATACAAAAGAGGATTACGAATCCCCTACACCCAGAGGAGTAGACCCTGATAGGAAAGCAAGAAAACCAGGAAAACCAGGTACAGAGAAAGATTACGAGGCACCAAAAGACAAAGAAGTTGAGCCTATTAGGAAAGTAAGAAAACCAGGCAAACCAGGTACAGAAGAGGATTACGAATCCCCTACACCCAGAGGAGTAGAGCCTGATAGGAAAGTAAGCAAACCAGGCAGACCAGATACAAAAGAGGATTACGAATCCCCTACACCCAGAGGAGTAGAGCCTGATAGGAAAGTAAGCAAACCAGGCAGACCAGATACAAAAGAGGATTACGAATCCCCTACACCCAGAGGAATAGAGCCTGATAGGAAAGTAAGAAAACCAGGCAAACCAGGTACAGAAGAGGATTACGAATCCCCTACACCCAGAGGAGTAGAGCCTGATAGGAAAGTAAGAAAACCAGGAAAACCAGGTACAGAAGAGGATTACGAATCCCCTACACCCAGAGGAGTAGAGCCTGATAGGAAAGTAAGAAAACCAGGAAAACCAGGTACAGAAGAGGATTACGAATCCCCTACACCCAGAGGAGTAGAGCCTGATAGGAAAGTAAGAAAACCAGGCAAACCAGGTACAGAAGAGGATTACGAATCCCCTACACCCAGAGGAGTAGAGCCTGATAGGAAAGTAAGAAAACCAGGCAAACCAGGTACAGAAGAGGATTACGAATCCCCTACACCCAAAGGAGTAGAGCCTGATAGGAAAGTAAGCAAACCAGGAAAACCAGGTACGGAGAAAGATTATGAGGCACCAAAAGACAAAGAAGTTGAGCCTATTAGGAAAGTAAGAAAACCAGGCAAACCAGATACAGAGAAATATTTTGAGTCCCCTACTACCAGAGGAATAGAGCCTGATAGGAAAGTAAGAAAACCAGGCAGACCAGATACAGAAAGATTATGAGTCCCTACTACCAGAGGAGTAGAGCCTGTTAGGAAAGTAAGAAAACCAGGCAGACCAGGTACAGAAGATTATGAGTCCCCTACTACCAGAGGAGTAGAGCCAGTTAGGAAAGTAAGAAAACCAGGCAAACCAGATACAGAAGATTATGAGTCCCCTACACCCAGAGGAATAGAGCCTGATAGGAAAGTAAGCAAACCAGGCAGACCAGGTACAGAAAGATTATGAGTCCCCTACACCCAGAGGAGTAGAGCCAGTTAGGAAAGTAAGAAAACCAGGCAAACCAGGTACTGAAGAGATTATGAGTCCCTACACCCAGAGGAGTAGAGCCAGTTAGGAAAGTAAGAAAACCAGGCCAACCAGATACAGAAGGATTATGAGTCCCCTACACCCAGAGGAGTAGAGCCTGATAGGAAAGTAAGAAAACCAGGCAAACCAGATACAGAAGATTATGAGTCCCCTACTACCAGAGGAGTAGAGCCAGTTAGGAAAGTAAGAAAACCAGGCAACCAGGTACAGAAGATTATGAGTCCCCTACACCCAGAGGAGTAGAGCCTGTTAGGAAAGTAAGAAAACCAGGCCAACCAGATACAGAAGATTATGAGTCCCCTACACCCAGAGGAGTAGAGCCTGATAGGAAAGTAAGAAAACCAGGCAAACCAGATACAGAAGAGGATTATGAGTCCCCTACACCCAGAGGAGTAGAGCCAGTTAGGAAAGTAAGCAAACCAGGCAAACCAGATACAGAAGATTATGAGTCCCCTACTACCAGAGGAATAGAGCCAGTTAGGAAAGTAAGAAAACCAGGCAAACCAGATACAGAAGATTTAGAGTCCCCTACACCAGAGGACTAGAGCCAATTAGGAAAGTAAGCAAACCAGGCCGACCAGATACAGAAGATTTAGAGTCCCCAAAAGACAAGAGGGCTGAGCCTATTAGGAAAGTAAGAAAACCAGGCCGAACCAGATACAGAGAAATATTTTGAGTCCCCTACTACCAGAGGAATAGAGCCAGTTAGGAAAGTAAGCAAACCAGGCAGACCAGATACAAAAGATTATGAGTCCCCTACTACCAGAGGAATAGAGCCAGTTAGGAAAGTAAGCAAACCAGGCAGACCAGATACTGAAGATTATGAGTCCCCTACTACCAGAGGAGTAGAGCCAGTTAGGAAAGTAAGCAAACCAGGCAGACCAGATACAGAAGATTATGAGTCCCCTACTACCAGAGGAATAGAGCCAGTTAGGAAAGTAAGCAAACCAGGCCAACCAGATACAGAAGATTTAGAGTCCCCTACTACCAGAGGACTAGAGCCAATTAGGAAAGTAAGTAAACCAGGCCGACCAGATACAGAAGATTTAGAGTCCCCTACTACCAGAGGGCTAGAGCCAGTTAGGAAAGTAAGCAAACCAGGCCGACCAGATACAGAAGATTTAGAGTCCCCTACTACCAGAGGAATAGAGCCAGTTAGGAAAGTAAGCAAACCAGGCCGACCAGATACAGAAGATTTAGAGTCCCCTACTACCAGAGGACTAGAGCCAGTTAGGAAAGTAAGCAAACCAGGCCGACCAGATACAGAAGATTTAGAGTCCCCTACTACCAGAGGAATAGAGCCAGTTAGGAAAGTAAGCAAACCAGGCCAACCAGATACAGAAGATTTGAGTCCCCTACTAACAGAGGAATAGAGCCAGTTAGGAAAGTAAGCAAACCAGGCCGACCAGATACTGAAGATTATGAGTCCCCTACTACCGGAGGACTAGAGCCAATTAGGAAAGTAAGCAAACCAGGCCGACCAGATACAGAAGATTTAGAGTCCCCTACTACCAGAGGGCTAGAGCCAGTTAGGAAAGTAAGCAAACCAGGCAGACCAGATACAGAAGATTTAGAGTCCCCTACTACCAGAGGACTAGAGCCAGTTAGGAAAGTAAGCAAACCAGGCAGACCAGATACAGAAGATTTAGAGTCCCCTACTACAAGAAGAATAGAGCCAGTTAGGAAAGTAAGCAAACCAGGCCGACCAGATACTGAAGATTATGAGTCCCCTACTACCAGAGGAATAGAGCCAGTTAGGAAAGTAAGCAAACCAGGCAGACCAAATACAGAAGATTATGAGTCCCCTACTACCAGAGGAGTAGAGCCAGTTAGGAAAGTAAGCAAACCAGGCCGACTGAACAGAAGATTATGAGTCCCCTACTACCAGAGGACTAGAGCCAGTTAGGAAAGTAAGCAAACCAGGCAGACCAGATACAGAAGATTATGAGTCCCCTACTACCAGAGGAGTAGAGCCAGTTAGGAAAGTAAGCAAACCAGGCCGACCAGATACTGAAGATTATGAGTCCCTACTACCAGAGGAGTAGAGCCAGTTAGGAAAGTAAGCAAACCAGGCCGACCAGATACAGAAGATTATGAGTCCCCTACTACCAGAGGAGTAGAGCCAGTTAGGAAAGTAAGCAAACCAGGCCGACCAGATACAGAAGATTATGAGTCCCCTACTACCAGAGGAGTAGAGCCAGTTAGGAAAGTAAGCAAACCAGGCCGACCAGATACAGAAGATTATGAGTCCCCTACTACCAGAGGAGTAGAGCCAGTTAGGAAAGTAAGCAAACCAGGCCGACCAGATACAGAAGATTATGAGTCCCCTACTACCAGAGGAATAGAGCCAGTTAGGAAAGTAAGCAAACCAGGCCGACCAGATACAGAAGATTATGAGTCCCCTACTACCAGAGGAATAGAACCAGTTAGGAAAGTAAGCAAACCAGGTACTGAAGATTATGAGTCCCCTACTACCAGAGGAGTAGAGCCAGTTAGGAAAGTAAGCAAACCAGGCCGACCAGATACAGAAGATTATGAGTCCCCTACTACCAGAGGAGTAGAGCCAGTTAGGAAAGTAAGCAAACCAGGCCGACCAGATACAGAAGATTATGAGTCCCCTACTACCAGAGGTAGAGCCAGTTAGGAAAGTAAGCAAACCAGGCCGACCAGATACAGAAGATTATGAGTCCCCTACTACCAGAGGAGTAGAGCCAGTTAGGAAAGTAAGCAAACCAGGCCGACCAGATACAGAAGATTATGAGTCCCCTACTACCAGAGGAATAGAACCAGTTAGGAAAGTAAGCAAACCAGGTACTGAAGCCCCTAGAGGAGTTTAGGAAAGTAAGCAAACCAGGCCGACCAGATACAGAAGATTATGAGTCCCCTACTACCAGAGGAGTAGAGCCAGTTAGGAAAGTAAGCAAACCAGGCCGACCAGATACAGAAGATTATGAGTCCCCTACTACCAGAGGAATAGAACCAGTTAGGAAAGAAAGCAAACCAGGCCGACCAGATACAGAAGATTATGAGTCCCCTACTACCAGAGGAATAGAACCAGTTAGGAAAGAAAGCAAACCAGGCAAACCAGGTACTGAAGATTATGAGTCCCCTACTACCAGAGGAGTAGAGCCAGTTAGGAAAGTAAGCAAACCAGGCAGACCAGACACAGGAGATTTTGAATCCCCTACTACCAGAAGAGTAGAGCCAATTAGGAAAGTAAGCAAACCAGGCCAACCAGATACAGAAGATTTTGAGACCCCCACTACCAGAGGGCAGAGCCTGTTAAGAAAGTAAGCAAACCAGGCAAACCAGGTACTGAAGATTATGAGTCCCCTACTACCAGAGGAGTAGAGCCAGTTAGGAAAGTAAGCAAACCAGGCCGACCAGATACAGAAGATTTTGAGTCCCCTACCACCAGAGGAATAGAACCAGTTAGGAAAGTAAGCAAACCAGGCCGACCTGATACAGAAGATTTTGAGTCCCCTACCACCAGAGGATTAGAACCAGTTAGGAAAGAAAGCAAACCAGGCCGACCAGATACTGAAGATTATGAGTCCCCTACCACCAGAGGAGTAGAGCCAGTTAGGAAAGTAAGCAAACCAGGCAGACCAGATACTGAAGATTATGAGTCCCCTACCACCAGAGGAGTAGAGCCAGTTAGGAAAGTAAGCAAACCAGGCAGACCAGATACTGAAGATTATGAGTCCCCTACTACCGGAAGAGTAGAGCCAGTTAGGAAAGTAAGCAAACCAGGCCAACCAGACACAGAAGATTTTGAGACCCCCACTACCAGAGGAGTAGAGCCAGTTAGGAAAGTAAGCAAACCAGGCAAACCAGATACAGAGAAAGATTATGAGTCTCCTACATCCAGAGTGGTAGAGCCAGCTAGGAAAGTAAGCAAACCAGGGAAACCAGGTACAGAGGAAGATTATGAGTCCCCTGATACCAGAGGATTTGAGCCAGTTAGGAAAGTGAGCAAACCAGGCAAACCAGATACAGAGAAAGATTATGAATCCCCTACACCCAGAGGATTTGAGCCAATTAGGAAAGTGAGCAAACCAGGCAAACCAGATACAGACGATGATAATGAGTCCCCTTCTACCAGAGGATCAGAGCCAACTAGGAGACTAAGCAAACCAGGCAGACCAGGTACAGATGAAGATTATGAGTCCCCTACATCCAGAGGAGTAGAACCAGTTAAGAAAGTAAGGAAACCAGGGGAACCAGATACAGAAGAAGATTTTGATTCCCCAATTAACAAAGGTGTAGAGCCAGTTAGAAAACTAAGCAAACCAGGTACAGGGGAAGATTATGAGTCCCCTGTTGACAAAGGAGTAGAACCCATTAGGAAACTAAGCAAACCAGGCAAACTATATACCGAGGAAGGTTTTGAATCCCCAGTTGACAAAGGAATAGAGCCAATTAGGAAACTAAGCAAACCAGGCAAGCCAGATACAGGGGAAGATTTTGAGTCCCCTGCTGACACACGGGTAGATCCAGCTAGGAAGGTAAGCAAACCAGATAAACCTGAGAGAGTGGTAGACCTTGAGTCGCCTGTGTTAAAAAGATTTGAGCCGGATAGGAAAGCGAGTAAACCAACCAAACCAGAGAAAGAGGAAGGTTTTGTTGGTAAACCAAGTAAACCAAATAAGAAGGATGACCCACATGCTAGGAAAATAAGGAAACCTGAGAAAGAGCCAATTAAGACTGGTAGAGAAGTTGAACCAAAAATTAAAACACGTAACAAGGATGATGAACCACTGGACAAAGAAAGAAAAAAACCAGTGAAAGATGATCACAGATCTCCCATTACCAAAAAGCCAGTTCCTCCTGGAAAAACAATCAGAACAAAGAAAGAACCTTTTGTCAAGAAAACTGGTAAGCCTGACGGTGAGAGGGATGTGCATACCAAGCCAATAGAAGAGCCTAAAGTGCATACAAGGAAGGAAGTACAGCCCACTGCAAAAGTAAGCAAACCCAGCAAAGTTGAAGTTCCTAAAGAGTTTGGTAAAAGAGACCAAGGAAAGGGTAAACCAGTAGTTACAAGAACTAGCAAGCCTGAAAGAGAGAAAGACTCACTGCCTGCTTCCAGAGTACGCGAGCCTGTTAGTAGCCAGAGAGAACCAGCATTCAAAGGAGAAAAACCAGAAGAAAGAGTTGAAGAACTGCTGCCAAGGAAACCAAGTGAATCCAGAGAAGCAGTAGTTCTGCCTACCATGAGGCATAGCATTCCTGACGAAGAGAAGGCAACACCAGGTGACAGTGAGAGTAAACCAGAAAAAGATGATGAAGTGCGTGATACTGAAAGAGAACCAGTTGTCACAGACGCAACTGAATTACAGCAAGATCTTGAAAATTTAAAACCTGAAGATAAAGACCTTGCACAACCTCTTCAGAAATTACCTCATGCTGAAGAAACAGAACTGTTGCATAGTGAAAGAATAATGAGACCAGATGAAGAGGATGAGAACAAGCTTTTACCTCATAAAGGTGAAGAAAGAATCCCTGATCCAAAGGAAGATGATCAAGGGGAAGAACCGCCAGGTAGAAAAGGGAGAAAAATAGACAAGGCAGATGAGCCCGAGAGAAAAGACAGGAGAACTGTCAAGACTGAGAAAAGAAGTGAACCATCAACAATAAGGAAACCCCAAACTGTTAGAGATGACAAGAAGCCAGTGAGAAAAGAAATTAAACCAGATTCAAATAAACCTTCTGTGACAAAAAAGACAATTGTTCCAAAAGAGAGAGGTGTTGAACCTATAAATAAGCAGAGGAAGCCAGTAACTGGTTCACCTTCAGTCTCTGGTAAGAAAGAACCTTCCTCTAGACCTAGCAGGACTGTTAAGCAAGACCAACCTAAGTACGATAGTAAAGAACTTAAATCCACGAGAAAACTTATTAAGCCAAAGGAAAAGGAAACGGAAGTTGAAGAAACTGTTCATAGAAAAGATATAGAACCAAAGAGAATCAGTCAAAGAAATGTTGGTATGCCTCAAAGAAGAGAGTATAGTAGGAGATCCCCATTTTCTGTGAAAAGTAATACTCCTGAACCTGAAGACACGAGAGCCCATACAAGGAAGGTTTCTAAACCAAGAAAGTCATCTTTGGATCACAACTATCACAACCAACGAGACTCAGATGATAACGCTGGAACAAGGACCCATAGTATGCAGTCCCTGTCAGGAGTATCAACAACCAGCTCTGTACCTAGTTACATGCGACCACGAGGAGAGTCCTGCAGTTGTCGCCGCCATACCCCAGAGAGGGATATTCATGAAGTAGAAGAATCACTACGGAATGCTTACAAATATACTAGGTGCACGAAAAAGGTTACTAAACGACCTGTATCCTATGATTATTCCTATACTATATCTCCTGATGGTGGTGGTGGTGGTGGTGGTGGGGGATCTTATTCCATATACTTTGGACCAAAAGATAAGTTACTGCCAAAAGATCGAGACCGTCCACATTCTGTTGATGTGACGGGTACGTGGTCAGTACCTGAAGAAGGCCCCAGAGGAACTGATAGTCCTGGCTTGCATGATCCTTCTGGCTACAGTGATAGGCCCAGTAGATTACCTTTGGCTGAGGACTCATATCCTTTAGATAATCTAACCAGAAGATTGCATTCACCTGATTCCTCATCATTGCATCCTGCAGATTACATTAGCACTAGTCCTGATCCTAAGGATAAACCTGGAAGAGCCACCCCCACTGATCATGTTCCTCAGTTCACAGGAACTGAAAGATACCATCCTGAAACAGAGGGGCCCAGTGACCATACTGGTCATTATACTGGATACTCTCCAGAATCTGATGTCTACTATGGAAGAGGTGCAAATGAAATGAAGCCCTCTCTTGCAACTAAGGAAGGAAGGGAACCTCTGGAAGTTGATACTAGAGAAATTACTAGGAGATCTCCAGAACCTGAAGCTCATTATGAAAATGATGACAGAGTTGGAAAGTACTCTCCAGACTTTGAAGCTAGCAAGAGGCATCCAGATGATGAACCTAGATCATTCTATCCCAGAGAAATAATCCATACAAGGGACCAACATGGTTACTATAGTAAAACTGATGAAAAAAGAGAACATGAATATAGCAAAATAAGCCAGTCAGAATATACTCATGATATATCAAGTGAAAAAAGAAGACAGTCAAGTGACCTGCTTGTATCTACAGATGAGAGGGTTACACATCCAGATTTGCAGTATGATGGGTCTCCTGAACATCAAGCTGCTCCTGGTTATTATCCTAGGCATACATCTGAGGAGCCAAGAAGAGGCATTGATAGAAGATCTCCTGAACATGAAGCTGTTCCTGGTTATTATCCTAGGCATACATCTGAGGAGCCAGGAAGAAATGACATTGAGAGAAGGTCTCCTGAACATGAAGCTGTTCCTGGTTATTATCCTAGGCATACATCTGAGGAGCCAGGAAGAAGTTACACTGATAGAAGGTCTCCTGAACATGAAACTGTTCCTGGTTATTATCCAAGGCATACATCTGAGGAGCCAGGAAGAAGTTACACTGATAGAAGGTCTCCTGAACATGAAGCTGTTCCTGGTTATTATCCTAGGCATACATCTGAGGAGCCAGGAAGAATTTACACTGATAGAAGGTCTCCTGAACATGAAGCTGTTCCTGGTTATTATCCTAGGCATACATCTGAGGAGCCAGGAAGAAGTGACATTGATAGAAGGTCTCCTGAACATGAAGCTGTTCCTGGTTATTATCCTAGGCATACATCTGAGGAACCAGGCAGAATTTATACTGATAGAAGGTCTCCTGAACATGAAACTGTTCCTGGTCATTATCCAAGGCATACATCTGAGGAGCCAGGAAGAATTTATACCGATAGAAGGTCTCCTGAACATGAAACTGTTCCTGGTCAGTATCCAAGGCATACATCTGAGGAGCCAGGAAGAAGTGACACAAATAGGAGGTCTCCTGAACATGAAGCTGTTCCTGGCTATTATCCAAGGCATACATCTGAGGAGCCAGGAAGACGTGACATAGATAGAAGGTCTCCTGAACATGAAGCTGCTCCTGGTTACTATCCTAGGCATACATCTGAGGAGCCAGGAAGAAGTGACATAGGTTATGTTGTTAAAGAGCACACGCATGGTGATCAGCACCTTTATGAAAAAGACATTGTTGATAAAAAGATGGTTATTTCCTCAATTTCAAGGGGCAGTGATAGACGTGAAGATGAATCCCGAATTCATTATGTTGATACAACTAGTAGTTTAGATACAACAGATGTTAGCTATCAGAGTGAAAGGTTTCAGAGACAAGATCTAGAGGCTGGTGAGAGCCGCAAGGATTATTCTCAACACACTGAACACAGATTGAATACAGAAACACTCAGAGATGACAGAGAAAGAACGACAGAATTTTCCACATATCGGACAGATGAGACACTCAGTCGTGATGGAACACAGTACGGTTCTGTCACTACCAGACTAACATCTGACACACAAGGGCGTGACTTGAGAGTAGATTACGACGGACTGATGAAGACTGGGCAATATGTGAGTGATGACGGTACACGCTGGAGGGTTGTATCTGAGAAGCAGCCAGCCACCAGCATCACAAGGGGGGATTATATGGTACACAAACGAGACGGTACTGGTAACATAGAGGTAGGCAGTGGGCGTCTAGTTACTGACCGGACAAATACTTCCCTGGACGGACGCTGTATGGGTGACCCTCCCGCCGGTTACGTCAGACACGAACAGGATGGAGATGGGTCATGGCGTGTGCTAGGTGATCGCGAAAGCCATCAGACGTCTAGCAGCTGGGAGAAGGCGGAGCATCAGCAGCAGCAGACTGAAAGTAAGCACCGTAAGTGGGATGCACTTGGTGCAGCTGGAGATGACACTGCTGATATAAGCCCTTGCTGAAATGCTCTTCAAAACCAACTGCTTTTTTGCGCATTTATTAATCTCTTCTCTAACACTGTCTTCAGAGTCTGTCTTTCTTGAGAGAGAGAGAGAGAGAGAGAAAGAGAGAGAGAGAAAGAAAGAAAGAAAATTGTAAACGAAGGAGCGACCAACACTGGAAATGATTACCAAATATCTCATCAACAGACATTTCTGTTATTAAATCATTAACTTTCAGATAAAATTTACTTGGAGTCAAACAGTGGACAGTACTTACTACACCTGAGGCATGTAAAATACTAATGGAAGGTAGGTCAACATAGTACCATAAGTACCTTAAGACTTAAACTTTGACTGTTTTTTTTTTTAACTCTAGGACTACATAGTATGTACTCTTAATTTTAAGACAACCAATTTTGCTTACATTGCCTTAATTGCTGTTTTTCACATGTGGTGACAAGCCATATATATATTGTGGGTATTGCTCTCAAACAGCCAGCAGGCATGTTCAACACAAGGCTTTTACCGCTGTAGCAAACCTCTCTCAGATAATTTGGTATTTGTTATCGTGGTATCGACATTCTGCGTTTGAGGGACAGTGTATAAGCCGAACAACAGTCTGACGCTCCCAGGGTCCCTTACAACTGGCCAGTCACACTTTGAGGATGCTTGCTCATCGGCAGGGAGCCATAACTCTTCACCACGTAATTTTGCTTCGAGTGTCGGGCTTTCAAGTTCCACTCGTCATTGCCTTAAGATGACACTTGTACTGCTCATGAACGGCCCACATTTGCCCCTATCACTTTCCTGCGTTCATTGTTAGCAGATTTAGTTCATTGTCGGTTTAAATGGGTATCCCCTTCCCACCCCTGGACACCCAGACACACATGTACACACTCCTCCCAAGTCACACTCTTCACCTAGACCTACTTTTTACCAACATTTATCATTCTGCCACTTAATGCTACTTTTATTTCAGTTTTCATTTTCGTGTGGGGTCCTTGCCTACCTGTCTTCTTCTTGTATCTTTTTGTAGCTTTATTCCTTTCCACATTTGCTGTAATCAAATGCTGACGGGTGATTTCACACCTTGATTCTAAAACGTTAAATGTATCGGTTCACACTGACGGTATCGGTTGTTACATAGCACACATTTTGTACAGTTGATAATTATGTGTACTTTACACTGGTTTGCGAGAAATCCTTAATGCTTGGTCCTTTTTTATTGTTATACGTATGTTCTAACATTGCACATTTTTAACAGTTCACTACGTATATTATCTACCTATCTAACATACACACGTACTATATATATATATATATATATATATATATATATATATATATATATATATATATATATATATTTGTCGAAATTTGTACATAAACACAAGAATTGCTGTCTCATGCTCTGTGTATATAATGGGAACTTGTTTGAAATGATTACACAACCTTCATTGGGGCTTTTGTGAGCGGTAAAAAGTTTCCTTAATCAGGAAGCCTAAATTGACATCATTCTTCGTGGCATTTTCATTATTGACTCTTTATATTGATTTGGGGATTTTTATTTTAAATTGTTTACGTAGTTCACTTACCGTACGTCTTATTATTGTTATCACAGGCAGTCTCGCCAGGAGGTACATGATAAGACTAGTCTCCTCGGAAATAGATGATAAGACAAATCTCCTCCTTGTGATCTGAACCTTTGCACAAGGAGATATTAGGCCAGCATTACATCCACCCAGTTCTCCTGGGTGAGGTGCATACTTAGTCACAAAGGACCAGTAACTTGCTAAACAACTTCCGCTACTGAGTATTAGTATTCATTCGAAAAGAAAATATGAGAAGAGTTATCTCACGATTTTAAAACCCTCAATGGCAGGTCATTCCAAACATGGTAAACCAGTCGTTTATTGCGCCAATTTGCTTAAGTTTTAGAGCTTCAATCAGAAACTGATTGGCTCAGTATAGACCTATAGCCCCCTATAAAACTACACCCACAGACATGGTTTATTAGCAGAAAGTTTTGAAAGTCAGTTTTAGGCGGTGTTGTGATGTATTTTTATTTATTATGTTTAAAGTATTTTTATTTCTTATTATATTTAAAGTTATGAAAACTAAAAGAAAAATAAATTTTTCCAATTTACAACGAGGTGGCCTCTTGCACCGGCAATTTTTTCAAAATGTTGTACGACACGAATGTCTGTGTAAAGGGGCGTACCACAGGATGTGGGTAGACGGAATTGAGGTGGATATGGATGGATGGGTACGTCTGGTTATTGGGATGGTGTGGTATAGAAGGGGGGAAGGTTATTATAGGATAGGTAGGTTCGGAATGGGGAGGTGGGAGGAGCAAGGTCGCCTACACTAACCGTCGCATTCCCGCCACCCACCGACACATAACGTATCAACAAGGAAAAAATCAATCAAATACTTATTTGTCTAACTAAATAACATCATTGTCCGTATTTACGGTCTGACGCATATGTAGTTAAGGCAATTTTTTATTCCCGTGCGTTGAAAACGAAAGCATTCCCGCCATTATCTTCTGTCGGGTATTCAGAAGTTGAAAAGAAATTTGCTTGGTGGTCTCACAAAAGATTCCATTTTGTTCCAAGAACTCTTAATGTGAGCCTCCCTTCTCCCCCACGCTGAGATCGTTTTGACGTCGCCCAGAAAGACTCAACGCACCGATGAGTCAATAGCGAGCATTATGACGATTTTTTATTTTTTTTATAGAACAAAGAGGTAGAATAATAGCGGGGACGGGTCTGCTTTATTCGTATGAGATTATTTTTCCTCGGTAGCCATCCCATCGTGGGTCCGGTGTCATCGTCTAGGAGACGACGTCGTTCGTTCGCGGTTACACCCCTTCGCCTTGGCTTTCGCTCATTCCAGGAACTTTCGTCTGTTATCGTAGTCTTTCATCTGCCGGGAGTCTTAGAAAAATGTACCATGAATCTTCGCAGATACATTACAGTTTTTCTGGCAGATATAAAACACACCAAAACTATTTTTGAGCTTGTTCCGAAATTTTGTTTGTGTAAGCTTTTGATAAACATTCAAATGGAAAGAAAAAAAAACACATAAATCTGCGGTCAAGGTGGCGGCGACCACCGCCGCTGATCAGCTGGTTGACGGGCCGTTGGTCTGCACTCACGTACTCACACACACACACACACACACACACACACACAAACGCATTCGTTCAACTCTCATATTCCTTCATTCGAACCGCACTAGTTCTTCAGGAACCGTGGAGTGTACATTAAGAGGAAGGAGAGAGAAGAGACTCGGAAAGTCATCGTTTTAGGTTAGTGTCACTGCAACCTCATTAAGCTTGTACCTGTGGACTTATAGTTTGAGCGCTAAGATTTTAATTACTCGTGTTTTCTTAGCGCTCTCTGAGTTAGATAATATTATGTTCATATATATATATATATATATATATATATATATATATATATATATATATATATATATATATATGAATGGAATGTGAGACTAAGAAACAATGTCCATTTGAAATTTCATATTTCCCTAAAGGTGTGTCTTCCTTTTTTCAACGGCACTTAGGAATTTAGTCTATCTATCTACTTTATGAACATATATATATATATATATATATATATATATATATATATATATATAATATATGTTCATAAAGTAGAAAACTTGACTAAGATTCAAGTGTCATTAAAAAAAAGTAAGACACCTTGCGGGAAATATAAAATTTCAAATGGACGCTGTTTCTTAGTCTCATGTTACCGTCACCGAAACTTGAGTCAACCAGTTTGAACTTACAAAAGTAACGCTGAATACTTTTTTGTGCACAAAGAACCGTCATCTAGTTTTATCAGTGGAAAAAAAATGTTCATCCGTTAGACGCTAGCCATGCATGACTATGCATTGGCTAGCAATCATAATCCGTGCTTTTTTTTTTTTAAGCACATCTTAGTTTTTTAATATATATTTTAATTAACCACAAATACTCGCATACTACTGCTCTGAACGAAGAACAGAACCGGTATAATGTGTCTTAATTTTTTTTCTTTATTCTCACCCACGCACCGTCTATAAGAGTTAGCCTGTTCCCACACTTTGGGGCCTCAATGTGGGTATGGCAGACTGTGGGAACGCTCAAAACAGCGGTATTTTCGTAAGGAGAGGAACTGGAGGATTTAAAACTTTGTTTGTCAAATATTCCCCCGGTCCCCAGGTCAGCGCAGGTCATGGCCTGCGTTCTTTTACGGAAGGTTAATTGTTTCTTTATTGTTTTGTTTATTACCATTTAAACGTACGCTTGCGTTTTACTTTTTTAAAACGGTGTTTGGTAAGATCACATGCGGCTGTTTTTTGTTTCGTTTTTTAACGTAAGTCCAGTTTTTATGTATTTGAAAGACTTTACATTAAGGGGAACAAACACATCATCAGCCTGCTTCTATTATTATTATTATTATTATTCAAAATGTGCGCCCATTCGCGTGGAGTAAGTCTAAATCCATTAACCTCCCAAACAAAATACAAGATAAAATAAAGAGCAAGAGCAAGTAAAACAACAATAAAAGTAGGTAACTCGGTTTACCGACGTGAACCTGAGCTCACTTCTTATTGACCGGTTCTACGTGACGGTAGTAAACATTGTCCAAGTGGCCAATAAACAAAAGCCGCCGCGAGAGACCTTGCCCTAGAATTGCTTTTGTTGGACTTCACCTTGACTTCCGTGTGTGTTTGTAAGCGTGCGTTTGTTTTCGTGCCGCAGTACAATGTTTTCATTTGGGTAATTGTAGTAAGGAAAAGAGATAGAGATTTACTCTTGATTGGTCGTATAGGCCTAAGTGAGCCGGCTAAGGTTTGGGGAACGGTTACCTGATAAAGTACCAATATGTGGTGCAGGTTATAAATGTCTTTACTTTCTGGTTTATTGATTTCTTTTGGGTCATTAGTGAAGGAAAGATAGCAAATGCCCAGATTAGCCACATAGGCCTAATCAGGTTGGGTTTAGCGGCATTTCGATTAGTTATAGAGCTGGTTTGTTTAATTTGACTTGGTATAAACAAACGCAAAAGAATCGGATAATCGGGATACTGACATGAAGGGGCTTCCTGAAGGTCAGTTTAAAGGGGATCGTTTACAAGGGAAGTGGTCGTGGGAAGGGGGTGGGGTGGAAGGCAGGTGTTACTGTTCCCATTTCAGCACTCTTTAGACTTCTTCAGTGGGTAGACGAGTGGACCCTGATCCTTTAGGCTTTGTGTTTAAACAAGGAAAAAAAATAAGTGCGGGTGGGGGTGAGGGATGAGTAATTGGTGGGCAGGGTGACTAGAGGGGGGAGGAGGTTGTTGCAAGTTCATCTCCTCTTACCTCTTAACCCTTCTCCTCTTTTTTTTTTTTTCTTACTTCGCCCAGCCAATCAGCCTCTCTCCACACCTCTAACTTCCTCCTCCTCCTCCTCCTCCACCTCCTCCTCCTGTCTCTCTTCTCGTCCGTTTACCGTTTGTTTCCCGCTTTCACCTGATCGTTGTTGATCTTCTATTGTTCTCAGCACCGACGCGTCTTCCCTTGGGTAATTCGTCAGGAATCTTTCAGAAGTTTTATCGGGTGGGAATACCGATCACAGCCTCAAAATTAAGATCCCGAAAAACGGGAATTTGTTTCTATTCCATGTTTTACTTGTGTTTATTCACCCCACGCAATTCTTCGAGTCCATTTTTTCTTCTTTTAGAGTAAAGTTGGCTGTATGCCAGCACGGACCCTTACCTTATGGCGGCCCTTACATATAGGTGTTAATGTTTAAGTAAAGCAGTTTTGTTATGTACGATATGACATTATTTGAAAACATCGTTATTATTATTATTATTATTATTATTATTATTATTATTATTATTATTATTATTATTATTATTATTATTTTGCTTGCTTCGATGTTTCTTGCTAAAATTATATGCTTCCTTTATGCCAAAGCTTAGTCTTCTTATTCGCCATCTTGCCAGTTGAGTTAAAAGGCCAAAGGCTTCCATCTTAGAATACTTGAATTCAGTTTTATTTTTCGTTATTTTTTTTTGTGTTTGCTTTCTGCGATGGATTGTTTGATAATAATTTTTGCTTTTAAAGTATGTTATCTTACTGATTTCCTCTTTTATATCGTTTTACCCTTCAGTTGTGTTAAAGACAGTGTATGTCAATATCACGCTTGAAATGAATTTTGTTCTCAATGACTAAAGCTGTTCAGTTGTTTATTTAAACTTTCATTCCGGATTCTTTCTCTGGTGTACACAGTACAGTTAAAATATTAACTTTCTTGTTATGTTTTGATATATGGTATTTTTATTTCATTATATTTTTGTACAGAAGTGAGTCTAAGTTTTAACGTACAAAAGTGAGTTTAGGTTTTAACATATAGAGGGGAGTTTAGGTTTTAACGTACAGAACGGAGTCTAGGTTTTAACGTACAAAAGTGAGCTTAGGTTTTAACATACAGAGGGAGTCTAGGTTTTAACGCACAGAAGTGAGTCCAGGTTCTAACGTACAGAAGTGAGTTCAGGTCTTATCATACAGAAGTAAGTCTGGGTTTCAACATGCAGAACTTAACGAAGCAAGGTTAACCATTCTGTACATAACGGGATACACAAGGCTTCAACTTGCACAAGTCATCTCCCTCTTTTTTCTTCTTTGCCTATCATGCTTCTAGACATCCGCTCTACTTTTCTACTTTCCCACACACGAACGCCTTTTCTGCCTCTCTGTCTGAAGAGAATCCTGCCTCTGTTACATTCCCCGGGCTGGTAACAAAGGACAAGGTCATTCCTCTATGTGTCACTGAGCTTTTCGATGAAACTGACACAGGTTAGAGCTTTCCGGACGCATGTTGATTTCATTTAAATGACACACATGTCATAAACACATCCGGAACTTTCCACCCTTCACATGATGTCCTCTTTACATTCGCTAGACCTAGTACGAATTTTTTTTATATATATATTTTTGTATATTTTTAAATCGCTTCCTTAAAACGGCTTACAGTTTCTGCTGCATTTTCCTGTTATTCAGTGACGTCAGGTGTGAGAGGAATTATTTATTTTTTTTGTGAGTTTTATTTTTACCTTGTGTTTCCTGTCGAGGTGGTTTGTCATTTTTGGGGGATTTTCGAGAATGTTGGAAGTTAACCATTGTGATTAACCTCTCCAGTTTACTTTGTTTGTAAATCAAATGTTGATGGTTTATATTGAAATATCTACCCCCTTTCTTCCAGTCATGAAATATTGCGATACTGATTTGTCACGTTATGATGGTTTTGACAGATTTTTCCAATACTGTGCTCCATCAAGGATGTTTGTTTTTGCAAAGTACAGCGAAGGTGTTTTTGAATTCTGGTTCATGTCCTTGAGCGTAGGTTAAAAGTCGACCTCTGTCATTTTTTCCTCCCCCCTGAAGTT
Source organism: Macrobrachium rosenbergii (assembly GCF_040412425.1). NCBI lineage: Eukaryota > Metazoa > Arthropoda > Malacostraca > Decapoda > Palaemonidae > Macrobrachium > Macrobrachium rosenbergii. The sequence goes on from NC_089768.1 coordinate 32,735,418, forward strand.
TCGTAAGCACTTAATCCACACCTTGCAAGAAGGAGTCACACTCACACTCACACTTACACATCTCTCACGCGTCACATCCTCTCTACCCCCCCTCCGTCACGTCACTCCACCTGTGACCGCCCTCATGTAATCGCTCACTGAACGTTCTCTCCCGACGCAGGCTCTCGAATTGTGACGTCCTCCTCCACCGCCACCGTCGACCACTCCTCCGGCGCCACCTTCAGCACGAGGGACTCCCACCACAGCAGCGGCAGACGTATTTCTTTCGAGGAAGAAGTTGTTGGAGGAGCACCAGAAATGAGAGAGGGCAGGAGCTTCTTGGAGGATCGGTCCAAGGTGACCGGCTTCAGCGATGTCTTGTCACGCATGGGCGCTACTGAAGCAGGTAAGCGGAAAGTTTGAAATCTTTTTCTTTTCTCTCTCAACGCTTCGGCTTTCTTCTGGGAACGGGGATCGGCTTTTCTCTCGAGTGGTTTTCGTAGATTACTGTTCATGTTATTTCTCTTATTGTTTTTTTTTTTTCGTTGAGAGAGGTTTACAGTTTCTAATCAGTCTATTCGCCGAGTGCAGCATCGTAAAAGCAATTTTTACTTCAGTTATGTTAGTGTCGTTCATTTTTATATTTACTCTTTAAGAAATCACAGTTAAAACCGGTTTCTTTTATTGACCTTTATTCAAGAATATCTATATTCATTTCTCCCATACATCGAACGCAAAGTCTTAAACGGGTTTCATAGCATCGCCAGAGAATACATTCTATAAATTTTTAAAATTCTTTACATCGAAAGTAGAACAGAAGTTACCGTTGAAGTGAACATTCTTTTTCTGTATTGCACGCATCGCATGTGCATTGAAGCAACGCCTCACGTTTCCGATCGGCTGCTCATACTGAACCCCCTTTTAGACCGACGTCTGAATGCTCAGAGAAAAACAGGCGCTTTAGTATATTTACTACGATGTTCCCAAGAGGGAAAACAGCAGAAGCCTTTTTGCCGTAGTTTTGTTTAATTGTTTTGTATCCTGGAAGAGACGAATTCGTTTATGATAGCCTTGTACACAACCTTTTTATGACTAGGTGTTTTGCTCACTTTGCCATAGATGCAGTGTAAATCTTCATTTCCGCATCTCTTTCTCATTCTTTAGCGGTTTCTTTTTCTCCCCAATAAATATTCTCACTCACTCAATTGTTCTTAGCCATTTTTAATTTTCTGTGAAAGAAAACTATTGTGCCGGCTTTGTCTTTTCGTCCGCACTTTTCTCTCCGCCCTCAGATCTTAAAAACTACTGAGGCTAGAGGGCTGCAAATTGGTATGTTGATCATCCACCCTCCAGTCATCAAACATACCAAATTGCACGCCTCTAGCTTTGGTACTTTTTATTTTGTTTAAGGTTAAAGTTAGACATAATCGTGCGTCCGGCAACGATACAGGACAGGCCACCACTGGGCCGTTGTTAAAGTTTCATGGGCCACGGTTTATACAGCATTATACCGAGACCACCGAAAGATAGAACAGTTTTCGGTGGCCTTGATTATACGCCGTACAGAAAACTCGATTGCGCGGGAGAGGCTTCGGCGCATTTTATACTTGTTTAGAATTGATCTCAAAGAGGAATTCAAGTAAATCTTGAAGAATAGATATTATTTGTGTTAAGTAGTAAGTGCAGTACTAGTAGTAGTAGTAGTACTAAGCGTATTCGCAGCAGTTTGCTATCGTGACTAATGACTACTGAGAAATTAGGAGTATAATAAAGTCAGGAATTCAACCGAGACTAAGGAGGAGAAAATATTCAAATGTTCATAGTCCCAGTCTGTGCTTGAAAACGTGTGCTTAAATTTAAATTGTCACTTTCTGCGGGTTCGAAATTGCTGTGGTTGTTTGTCATGTGAAGCTGCCTTCTTGTTGATGAAACATCTTATACGTAGGCATCCTCCATCTCTCTCTCTCTCTCTCTCTCTCTCTCTCTCTCTCTCTCTCTCTCTCTCTCTCTCTCTCTCTCTAGCACACACACACACATACAGGCAAATATTTTCTTTTTTAATCTTGAATGTCAGTGATATTCTCTCTCTCTCTCTCTCTCTCTCTCTCTCTCAGACACACACCCACAGGCTAACATTCTTCTCATTTAATGTTGGAAGTCAGTGTTATTCTCTCTCTCTCTCTCTCTCTCTCTCTCTCTCTCTCTCTCTCTCTCTCTCTCTCTCTCTCTCTCTCTCTCAGGCACACACACACACACATTCTTCTTTTTTAATGTTGGAAGTCAGTGTTATTCTCTCTCTCTCTCTCTCTCTCTCTCTCTCTCTCTCTCTCTCTCTCTCTCTCTCTCTCTCTCTCATGTTTTATAGCCGTGTGGTTCCCCATTCATTGAGGCTATATATGGCTACCTTCTCTTCCCAAACAACTCGCAGTTATTTATTAGTCCGTGACGAAATTCCTTTCCCTCGAGACTTATATGTTGTGGTGTGCGTCAATGCTTTGTTAACTGCTTTGTTGATTGTTGCAAGAAAATTGATCCGAGTTGCTTCGTGCGAACAGATACGGTTGCTGATTGAGGATGGCCTGTGTTGAGAACTGTTTGATTTCTGTTCGGTCTTCACAGCTCCTATTGATTGCTTCTGTTTGATTGTTTTTGTTGTATGTTTATATATATATATATATATATATATATATATATATATATATATATATATATTTATATATATATGTGTGTATATTTATATATATATATATTTATATATTTATATATATTTATAAATGTTAGGGTTATAAATTCCCCTTCGGTGATAATTTCCCATCGGGGATATTCCCAGAAGTAGCTTGAATTTGATATTAAGCGACATTTGTTTTCATGATATATAAATCACGCTGTGATAAAAATTTCACATATATTTATATATATACACTATATAAATATATATATATATATATATATATATATATATATATATATATATATATATATATATATATATATATATATATAAATATATAAATATATATATATATATATATATATATATATATATATATATATATATATATATATATATATATATATATATAATATTATCACGTAATATGTTTACTCACACACACATATATATATATATATTATTTTCCACGTATGAATATGTAATGCTATGTATACCCAAACAAATGCCCGTCCGAATTCACTAGCAGACATTAACTTTATACTCACCTGCCTTCTTCCGTATTCCCTCGAAAGCCCCTGTATTTCATGTCCATGAATAAATTCCCTTTTCCGTCCACCGGAGAATCAAAAGGGCAACAACATCCCTTCCGCCCGCAATCCGTTGTTCCTCCGCTTTGTTTCGCCGTTCCAGGCGAGAGTCAAACGGTTCCAGGGAAATAGTTTCCCGGTATTTCCGTCTTCGAGAGATTTTACTGTTAAAAAGGTTACACCCGTTGCCTTTCGTAATGGAGGTCCTGGCTGGAATGTCATCGATCTCTGCGCTGTGGAGATGAATTCAAATGTCTCTCTTTTTTTCCGTTGTTCTCTCTCTCTCTCTCTCTCTCTCTCTCTCTCTCTCTCTCTCTCTCTCTCTCTCTCTCTCTCTCTCTCTCTCTCAGGCAAATATTCTTCTCTTTTATACTGAACGTTAATATGTAACATCAAATCCGTTGATATTCACCTTTGGAGTGGGCTTATGACATTATTCAAAGCCATTTAATTACTTGAATTATTTTGTATCTCGAAAAGCGAGTTTGTGATAAACAAACATCCGTTTGCAGCACATTCAAAGAAAGAGTGTTTGGAATCTTTCCATGTAATTGAGCTGCGGTGAAGTTATAACGAGAAATTGCAAAAGAAAGAGAGAGAGAAAGTTTCATCAACATTTAATATTTTGCCTCAGAGAGAGAGAGAGAGAGAGAGAGAGAGAGGCAGGCTTGGATGGGAAAGTTTCTGCATCATAAAACGTGGTAGACTGACAGAAACCTAGTTCGGTGAAAGTCTAGTAAAAGTTTCGTGTAACGAAAGTCGCATTTAAAGAAAAAAAAATATATATTTTTGAAAAGTCGAGAGTTTCCGAATTCCGTGTTTGCGTCGTGCAGATATTTTTGTAACGATACCTTTGATTCGCTCAAGCATGCCAGTTGCAAGAACACCTTCAATTTTATTTCTGGACATTTTGATGTAACAAGTTACTTTGTGGATAATGTTAAATTTTCAAGTTATCGTGTCTACAGATTACACACACGCATATATATATATATATATATATATATATATATATATATATATATATATGTATATATATAATTTATTTATAAGTATATATATATATCTATGTATATATAAATATATATAATCATTTATAAGTATATATAGATCTATATATATATCTATATGTATATATATACAGTATATGTGTGTGTGTGTGTGTGGGTGTGTTTGTGTGTATATGTGCATACATACAGTATGTATGTATGTTTATGTTAAACATTAAAACTTAATACCACTTACTGACACTTTTTTAATACTTGAGCCAATGACCGAAAAACCAAGACTTCTTCATTTCTAGTGATTTCTAACAAGGCCTAGAAATCTCTCTCTCTCTCTCTCTCTCTCTCTCTCTCTCTCTCTCTCTCTCTCTCTCTCTCTCTATATATATATATATATATATATATATATATATATATATATATATATATATATATATATATATATACATATATATATATATATATATATATATATATATATATATATATATATATATATATATATATATATATATATATACATACATACATATATACATACATACACACACACACATATATATATATGTATATATATATATATATATACACACACATTTATATACATATGCATATGTAGCAATCTGTCTTCTCTTATGTATTACGTTAATAAAATAAAACTTCTTTCTCTCTCTCTCTCTCTCTCTCTCTCTCTCTCTCTCTCTCTCTCTCTCTCTCTCTCTCTCTCTCATCACGCCCTTCAGTTATGAGGGGAAGGATATCTGATGTGTACTTGACGTATGTATGTTTAGAAACCTTACTTGTGTCGCGGTCAGTATCCAATTGCAGTTACTTGCTTTGCATAACAAGTGGGTTAACTTTACATCTTTTGAATGAAACGTTGTTAACTTGATAAGCAAGAGTCTGTGGAGTAAAATGGTGAAAGTATTGAAAAATAAATAAGCAATATAAAACTATAATAAAACAGTAAAAATATTCTTGACCAGTTAAATAATATACTAGCCGAAATAAAATGATTCGTTTGGCCCGTCTCAGTTCCGAATCACAGGAAAACAAACGCCAAATCTCACTGCTTTTTTTATCTTCTGTATTGACAAACCCTAAGATTTATAGTATATTCACCACCGAAATCAGCAGCAGGATTTACGGTCGTTTATCGTGAACAAGGATAAAACACTCTCTCTCTCTCTCTCTCTCTCTCTCTCTCTCTCTCTCTCTCTCTCTCTCTCTCTCTCTCTCTCTCTCTCTCAGATAACTGATGTGTACTTGATGCTTGTAGAGTATATTCAGAAACCTTACTTGTGCTATGATCTGTTTCCTCCGCTTTGTATTACAAGTCTGTTAACGTTAAATGCGCCAGTTGGATTTTCTATTAATATTCAAAATGTCCTCTTTTACTTACTAAGACAAAAGAAAGGTCCCAGCGCTTGGCCTTTGGCCAAAATTCTATCTTCCATTCCATTCCACTGAGACAAAACTCCCGTTAACTTTATAGACTAGTTTCTTGGGAATAAAGTGGCCGTTAGAAAAAAATTATAATGGGGCATGTAAAAGTTATAGAAATGTTTCTTGACCAGTTATATAATTTAATATACTGGCCGAAATAACGTTATGCGATTTGCCCATCTCAGTTCTCCACAATACGAAAAATGGCCAGATCTAATTACTTCGCAGCCTTTGTAAGTACGAAGCATAAAATTATATTCACCACCAAAATCAGCAGCAGGATTTCCGGTCGTTTAGTTTGAACAAGGATAGGATGCAGTCTCTCTCTCTCTCTCTCTCTCTCTCTCTCTCTCTCTCTCTCTCTCTCTCTCTCTCTCTCTCTCTCTCTCTCAAAGTAATCGGTTTGTATGAAAAGCTTTTCACCCACATCTCCTCGACCGTCAAGAAGGAACCATTAGCTGTTTATTTGATCTGGTTTTCAGTCGTGCCGAGTGAACAGGGCTCAGAAGAACTGCAGTTTAATTTTTAAATTTCTCTCTGCTAATATTATTATTTCTCCGGTAATTTTACGATTTAGGAAAAGGTGGTAGATGTCATTAGATTAATCTAGCCGTGGTCTCACAGTGGTTCGTGTTCTGCAGTAAGAGAAGAAAGCCACTTTCTCCAAAATCACAAAATCACAAATTACGTGAAAAAGAGAATAAACATATTTTCAGTCATCTGTTTTGAGTAGGCAGAGATGCGATCTAACACACTCTCCTTTTATGCCCAGAGAAGCAAAATCAGGATTATTAATATATGTCGTGGCTGTCTAAGGATGTTATTTCAGTCCTTCTCCCATTCACGAGTTGGGCGATTTAAAACAAACAATACTTTTCCATAAGCTGCCATTTCTTTTGCCCCGTGCATTAGCGCTAGATGCTGTCGTATTATTTACAAACGTCATTTACTTCGCTCGTAAACATCCAAGGAAGGAGAGGGAGAGAAAGAGTGAAAATTGATCGAAATGGAAATGCACGGCCTTATTTTCCTTCAAAGATCAACAACGATCAATTTGTTTGTGAAGGAGGCGTGGAAAAGCAAACAATTATTCGCCCTCTCTCTCTCTCTCTCTCAGGCCTGCCAATCAGGCTTGCCAACTCTTCCCAGTACCCCACAACACCACTGACCGCGTTTAAAACCTGGCCGTTTTAGAGGAATATAATTTGAACCATCTGCGACTCCACCCCCATTTCATTTAGGTATAATTAAATGCCCAGAGAAATTATTATAGTTATAATTATTAGTGGAATATTACAGGTATAATTAGATGCCCAGAGAAATTATTATAGTTATAATAAATTATTAGTGGCATATTAGGGGGTTTTAAAAGGTTTGCGCGTTTCATTCTCGGCCTCGAAAGCGTCGTAACAGGAACTTGAGATTTAGTGTGTATTTCACAAACTTACTCTTTTTTTTTTTATTTTTATTTTTAGCCCTGTTCAGTGCCCTTTCATCCTGCGTTCCATTTTCGTAGGAGGGATCCTTTTACGTCCTGCTTCACTTTCTGGCAGCTCCACTTTACCTTCCCTCGTAGGACGCTCAAGATCCTATTTATCACGCTGAGAATCATGCGGTCTCCCAGTCCTTTCCCTTTCCATCATCCTGAGCCTCTCTCTCTCTCTCTCTCTCTCTCTCTCTCTCTCTCTCTCTCTCTCTCTCCAGAAGCTTTAAAAGGTAGTTATTGTTGATCTCCATCTTAGTTTTTCCTGCTCAAGAAAGTATTGATAGAATTGTTTCTTCATGTCACAATTGCGTCGAGCAGCTCAAAAGAAGTTACCATATTCTATCGTTGATAATAAATTATTATCCCCATCAGCGAGGTGATGTCTCGGTAGGTTTTGCGTGTTGGTCTGTCTGTCTGTAGATCAAAAAGATTACAAGAAAACTAATGAGTAGTGTTTTTTTTTTATTAAACAGAGATAACGTTCGTAGGTCACAATACATCATCATATACGTCCATTTACACTTGACCATTTGATCGGGTCTCTCAATTATTTTTCGTTTTTCCAGACTACACTTCACCAGAATCCAGTAATTAATTATCGGAGTATTTTGTTGAAACATGTGACGTAACTTTTCATCATCAAATACTCGCGGGAAGGCATCGTTGAACAGGACTTAACACTAGTGGTTGATCTGCAATTGCCTCGCGGACGTTTGCAATATTTGATTGTGGTTTCCATTTGAACTTGCAAATAGAAAATTGGGAGGCTTCAGCTCCCTGCTTGCCAGGTCCCTGCTCTTATCAGAATATACCTTCCTTACTCTTTTCTTTCTCTTTCTCTTTCCCCATTTTCTTTCTCTTTTCTCTTTCCCATTTTCTTTCTCTTTCTCTCTCTTTTTCTTTCTCTTTCTCTCTCTCTTTTTCTTTCTATTTCTCTTTCCCTTTTTCTTTCTCTTTCTCTTTCCCTTTTTCTTTCTCTTTCTCTTCCCTTTTCTTTCTTTTTCTCTTTTTCTTTCTCTTTCTCTTTCTCTTTTTCTTTCTCTTTCACTTACCCTTTTTCTTTCTATTTCTCTTTCCCTTTTTCTTTCTCTTTCTCTCTCCCTTTTTCTTTCTCTTTTTCTTTCTCTTTTTCTTTCTCTTTCGCTCTTTGTTAGGGGAAGCTCTCATCCTTCGTTAGTTCCGTTGGCGACGCAAAAGGCTGGCGATCTCTCCCTCGTAATCAATTTTCCCGAGGCTGCTCTTCAACAATGGCGCTGAATTTTCATAGCATTAGATTCACTACTTGCCTTAGTTGCCTTGTTGTTGTTGTTGTTGTTGTTTTTCTCGTTCGATGGCAGGTTTGGTAATGCGCGTGTGGTTTCGTCATTTCAAGGACTTTTTTTTTTTTTTTTTCTTATAGCTTAATTTTTTTTTTTTTTTCGTTTCGTTCGTTTTCAGTGCTTTGAAAGTGAATGTTTTTGAAGAAGTAATATGTTCATTTCCGGTGTCTTTGTTAGATGGTAGGTGTACTGAGAAAGTGAGATACGTATGTATGTGTTCTTATGTATCCTAGCGAACTACTTGCATTTCCATACAACATTTACATACCTCTGAGAATACAGTATGGTTCCATTTCCATACAAATCTTGTTAAAATTTTCCGGTAGCAACCGGGTATAAATCATTATGCTTTATGTGTGTCTTAAGAATATCGACTTTAACACTCCTTCGAAATGCCGTTTCTCACAAATCTATTATCATAATTTGTGTCAAATTTCTAATTAGCTCTCTCGATTGCACTGCAAATATTGCAGTTTGGAAAGGAACAACAGACTGTTTTCAGTGACATATATTTTTATGTTTACTTATATGTTAGGTGTCGCAAATTTGAATGGAAACAGGGCAGTTATTGTATTGAGGTATTTTTTTTATTTTTAGCGATTGAGGCATCAGTTTGCGATGCCTCTTCGCCATGTTTATGAAAACACAGTCTCATGTAGATTAGTGGCTGCATCGTCATAGCTTTATTTTGAAGACAAACGCATTGCAGATCTTCGTTTTATGCTTGAAGTCATGTTAAGGTCCCGAAACAGCTTCCAATTAGACGAGTTATTCAGGCACTTTCAGACATTTTTTCCATTTCCTTAAGGCACTGAATGTTGTCTTGGCTTGTTTTATAAAAGAAAAAACTTGCCAAAAAAGTGTAATTTTTTTAAGAAGATTTGGGTATATAAGTTACCATTACCCAGTGACAATAACTACCCATCACGAAGCAGTTAATGCTATCCTAAAAAAATATAGATTTTTAAGAAGAAATTCTGTGACTTCAAAAGTGTTGCACACAGTACGCCTTGTCGTTGATGCTTTGTGCATTGTTATTCCTACATTCAGTGCATTTATTCAGAGGTGATTGGGCACTACAATAATTCACTGTAACACGAGAACTTAGGTAAAAATAATGTTCTTTTTATCTTCTTTCTGACACCGTGAAGCGGAGCCAAGGGAGAGAGAGAGAGTGGGGAGGGGGTTGGGGGGGCCCTCTGCTTTTCTTCTTAATTGGGGAGAACAAACGTCGAGGACAAGATAATTGTGAAAAGGCTGAAATTGTCTTAAAACATGTGACGTCCATAAATTTCTTATCCTGTGTGCGGAAATGCTTTGAAAGTCTCTCTCTCTCTCTCTCTCTCTCTCTCTCTCTCTCTCTCTCTCTCTCTCTCTCTCTCTCTCTCTCTCTCTCTCTCATATACACATACAAACACGTATGTAATTATATATATATATATATATATATATATATATATATATATATATATATATATATATATATATATATATACAATATATATACAGTATATATATATATATATATATATATATATATATATATATATATATATATATATATATATATATATATATATATATTATGCGAGCATTCAACATCTTGAGGCAGTGAATAGTAACGGTGTCACTTGAATTTCTGCCCCTGAAATAGAGCCGTTGCAGTGTACAGTACAGTACGTTGCGATCAACGAAGAACCTTTGTGGTAAGTCATGATACCCGGTTAAATACGAAATCGTTCTCGTGTGTGCTTTTATGCTGCGTGTTTGTCTGGTGCCCCGGGATATGTGTTTGCATGTGCTTGCTTCATTTATCTTTATGAGGCGTCACTTCGAGAATTTACTGTCTGGAGGACACTTAATCTATTTCAGATGCGATTCATGACCCCGCGTAGCGTTGTGTATCATTATTAGATGTGTATAAATATTCGCTTCTGTGAAACAGTTTTCAGTCGCGACAAACATACTGGCGGATTTTCAGTTCTCTCTCTCTCTCTCTCTCTCTCTCTCTCTCTCTCTCTCTCTCTCTCTCTCATGTTAGGATAGTGATAATTTTCATGATAATTCTGAATAATTATCTGCGGCAGTGTGTGATTTGGCTATAGCCTTTCAAAACATTCGTCTCTTTTATTTTGATTATAGTTGTATATAGAAATAACAAGCGCAAGCAGTTACGAATTGTTGTTTATTTGCCATGTGAATATTTATACTTGAATCTACATTTAGAGTCATGCAAACAAACCTGCGCGCATGCGCGTTAGAAGCCTGAGAGAAAGAAAATTTAATTCACACAGGCTATAATTTTTGGTTCATGTCGAGTTTTTGGCGTCGCTTGGATCAACAGCGGTTGTGTGTTGGAGGGGGATGGGTTGTGGGGTGGGGTGGGAGAAGGCTCCGCCTGGTGGGGATGGGTGCCACCTGGCTCATTGTGAACCAAATACACAACGCCTACTGCGTTAGGGGCACTCTACCCTACAGCCATACCCACTAGCATCCTCCACACCATTTGTGTCCAGTCCTCTCTCTCTTTCTTACTCTAGTTTTCCCTGACATCTCACCCATTTAGATCTGAGGATTTTTCATCCTGTTGCCTGATGAGATCAGAGAGCTCTTGTTATCCCCCTTGATCTCTCTCTCTCTCTCTCTTTATTTACACGTTCCTGCAACCATCTTCCCATTTTCGTCCGTGTTTTTCCTTCGTATACCTTCTAAACATGTTAGTCTTAAACCACCGGCCCCTCCTCCAACCTCTTGTTTCTTCACCCCCTTCCTCCCCCCTCCCCTCACCACACACACACACACACACACACACTTCCGTGCCCCATCCATCCCCTCACCCTGCCCTCTCTGAGGGCCCGTGTGCTCTCTCTCTTTCTCACTCTCTCTCTCTCTCTCTCGGTCTCGCTCAATTCTTTTTCTTAGTAGAGAAGGGTCTACCCGACCTCCTCCTCTGCACTGTTCTCCCCGCTGTCGAGAACGCAAGGTGCCCGTTGTAGGCAGTCTCATCCTAGAGGGAGAGACTCACTGGACGCTTTTCTTAGCCCTCAGACTTCTTCAGGGAGCGATTTGCCGCGGAGCCGAGAGGCCCTCAGAGACTAGGCCCATCCTTTGAAAAGTAGAGAAAAAAGAGGCGCAAATGATAATAGACTTCTGATAGACTTTGTTGATTGTTTACAGTTCTGTTGTCAGCTTGCTTTCGCTTTTTCCGCACCCCTGTGGTATCCCTGCCAAAAGTGACTCTACTCGCAAGAGGTAAAGCAGTGATTATCAGACTTTAAGTGTTTGGCATCTGTTTGAGTGAAGGATTTGACAAGCACAGTATTCGCCCGTTTGACGTCAAGTGGTTCTTGTTCAAGAGCGGGTTGAACGAAGGTATTATTATTTGGTATTTTTTTCCTCTCTCTCAGTATTTATTCAAAGTTACTGTTGTTTACCTGTCAAGACACAGACGAACCCGAAAAATTATGCAACTGATTTAAAACACCCCAGTGAACTTCATCTGCTGTACATCAAAGTATAGAAACACTCACTCGACTCTGAAAAGAGGGAGGAATTAATCTCTGAAGAGAAGGTTTAGGCACGTAGCCCCTCCGTATCCCGCCCTTGTTATGGGCGGTTGCTGCAAGTCAGGGTCCTTCTGATACTTTCTTTCGGCGAGAATCTGTCAGATTTATAGAGCCACTCGACTGCTTCACCTACAATCCCTGAAAGGATAATTTCGCCCTTGGGAATGTTTAATTTTTATTTTAATGAGCTTGGGGACTGAGTAATATTTAAAGATTGCGTCACGAAGACTTCGAGGGCAGTGTGGCATTTGCAGCACCCTTTAGTTTTTAACTCCTTTTTTTAGAATGTTTAGCTTAATGATGTTTTTTAAATATCAATGAGAAAAATGTTAGTAAACACGAAAAGTAACGACTCACGAACAAGATTAATGATAAGCAATAACGACTGCCTACGTTTTATTGGCTCGAGTTACCTATAATTCAGGTCATACATTCCTCTGTCCGTGTTCTTGTGAATTCTTGCGAATATTCAAACCTAAATGGACGCTATTCATTAGAAAATATGAAAACGATAACTAAATAACCTTGCAAGCATAACAGTAGCTGTGGCAATATTTAGGTATGAGCGGTTCATGCTCGCTTCTGTACCTTAATTCCTCCCGTTTCGTCATGTTCTAGTTTAAAACGAACAGAAGAAGAAGAAGAAGAATTAAGAGGGGAGAGACAGGGGACACCAGTGGAAGGTGCTGGCACCCTGGCAAATGAGGTATTTTAATGCTCATTTAGAATTTATTTTAAATCGGTACATTGTTACTCTCCGCCCAAGTTTGCTAAATTCTTGGAACCGGTTTTGGATGTTACGTAATTCCGTTGCTCAGAACAGTGAGCAACAGTAATGTGTATATATATATATATATATATATATATATATATATATATATATATATATATATATATATATATATATATATATATATATATATATATATATATTATATTATTTTATATTGTGTATAAATATATACATACACATACATACATACATGTTATTAACATTCACTGACGAATGGGAAAATTGCTTTGGAAAATAGTTACGTAATGTTACTTAGTTGTTCATAATAAGCTGTTCTAGTAGATGAACACCTGCGAAGCTATTTATTAAAAACTAAAGGAACTCTCCTGGCATTCATAATGATTTAATGGCTCGTTAGAGATGCATCGTGATAGAAATTCCGTTGAAAGTACAACACTTCTTTGCATAATTAAATATGACGAATCAGAGCACACAGTAAGATTTTAACAGACGGAAAAATCGAGAGAAGAGACTTTATCCCATGATGCGGGGCTCAAGATCAGATGATATCAGCGGTTCCAAGAACAACATCCCTGAAGAAATGTCTTGAAAATAATCGAAACGGTGATTGTTTTTCTTTCTTTTTTTTCCAAAACCGCGATGCCTTTTGTGCCCGTCTGACGCGATATTGTTTTCGAAAACGCCTCGAGATAATGGTTTCGAGGAGACGCCGAAAAAAGAGGGCGGTCAGTATATGGAAGCGGCGAGGGAACGCTAGACATGAGGCTAAAAGTGGAGTGTGTGTGATCTCTCTCTCTCTCTCTCTCTCTCTCTCTCTCTCTCTCTCTCTCTCTCTCTCTCTCTCAGATAACCAAGTAAGATGTAGGCTCAACAACAATACCGCAGCTACCGCCATTTGGCTGCGGAACAGCCTTACCTGATTCTATCTAAGATTGAGGACTGTGGGCCCCTCCTTCTCTCTCTCTCTCTCTCTCTCTCTCTCTCTCTCTCTCTCTCTCTCTCTCTATCTCTATATATATATATATATATATATATATATATATATATATATATATATATATATATATATATATAAATATATATATATATATACACACACACACACACACACGAGGGTTGTGGTGAGAAAGAGCAACAGTTAAATAAGGATGAAGAAGATGACAGATACGTCAGAGAGAATAAGTTGTTCCACGTGGAAGGAAATGTAAAGAGAACGGGTAATAAGGGAATGAATCCCGAAATGAGAGATGCAAATGCTGACTGAAGAGTTAAACAGTCTTGGTTCAGTGGAGTGAGTATTTCGATTTGTTGAGCGTGGAAGATAGAAGAGATGCAGAGCTGAATGATGCCAGAGTGGAAGGGGATTAGTATAAGTCTGAGCATCTTGTGGGAGTGGGGGTTGTGAGAGTTGTGGATGTAAGGAGGGCAATGGAGACCTTGAAACATGGATAGACACTAAGAGTTGTTGATTAAATTACAGGTGAGATGCTACGATACAGTTATTAAATTGTCATTGAGTGGCCGACCAGGGAGTGTAAGGTATATCTGGGCGAGGGAAAGGTTCCTAAGGAGTGGGTGAGAAATATATTCATCTTTTGTATGATTTTAAAGGGGGGTAGAGAAATATATGTGTGAATGGTAGGACTCTGATTGAGAAAGTCAGACAGATGACCTGGACAAGGAAGATGGGGCTAAATCAAGGGTTTGTTTTGAAACAGTAATGTGAGAAGTTTGAGAGTACGGGGAAGAATCTGTAGGCCACGCATGGCCCATTAAAAAGCTTATGACAGAACTGATAAAGAGGCCTTGGGGATTGTGTTGAGGATGTATGGTATCGAAAATAGATTACTGAGACTGATAAAAAGTTTTGATGACGGAGGTAAATACGTATACTGGAGAGTAACTGCCCGTTTTAAAATAGTGCTGTGTTAAGGGTGTGCTAATATCCCAGTGGATGTTTTTAACATAATGTATTTTTTATGACGTGACATGAGTAGTCAAAGAAACGACAGTAGATGTAGGTGAAAAGTTATCTGATGGGAAAATAGGTCATGAATGGCCTGTAGAACGGTTAATGTTTGCGGATGACGAGCAGTTGGTTGACACTGAAGATAAAGTTAATTATATATATATATATATATATATATATATATATATATATATATATATATATATATATATATATATATATATATATATATATATATATATATATATATATATATATATATATATATATATATATATATATATATATTAAAAATGCAGTATTTTTAACACGAAGTACCCTGTTTGGGCACCTAGTGAATAAAAAGAGTTCCATAACTCGACGTATGTACTTATCTGTACGTACATAATAGTCATATCTTCTGAAGAATTTATTTAGACTTCGTTGCCCTCGAAAGGTGAAGGAGGAATCTGTCTACCCTGCGACCGCGCGCGCCACCCTGAGAGTAGCTATAGCTCAGGGTCGAAGTGTGGGCTGGCTACTTCGAGTCGAGCGCGAAGTGTTTACTCAAAAAACCAAGCGGCAACACGTGTGTGCCTGTGGAATACATCGCAGACGCGTGTTTGTTTTCAGGTCTGAATATGGCACTAACAATGAGGCAGGTGGTCGATTGGCCCTCCTCCAAGAAGAGACTTCCACTTCTCATCTCCTCTTCCCCTCGGGAGGATGATTTTTTTTTTTTCTTTTCATTGCTCAAAGGAGCAACAGAACAATGCCTTATTTTTCGGCACTGTTCTGTTTCCCCCCATCCGGAAATGAGAACGATATTCGTTAGGGATTTGTTAAAATTCTCTTCAGTGACCATTACTGGGATTCATTATCCAGCAGGCCATTTAGCTTTGTTTTGTGTAATGAATATATAACCCCGCCTTTCTGCTCTCTCGCGTGAAAAATGGCCTCTCGGCGAACTATAAAAAGACGCCTTATAACAGGTGCAGGTGTTGCAGAAAAGAGGTTGAATAGTTATGAGGACAGTGATGAAGACGTACAAACGAACGAAAACCATCCTCTCTCTCTCTCTCTCTCTCTCTCTCTCTCTCTCTGTCAGGAACATTACATAAATCAAGGGTTTCCCTGGCGTGGCCTTGTCTCTTTGATATTGTTGAGGGTAATATATCGGAGCTTCCTTGCAATATGGGTTTTCAAAAGGTATTTTGATTCGGTTATCATGGAAAATCTTGTTGAGTTTGTATGGAAATGAATGTTCTATTTATTACTCATATTGGTGTAGCCTGCCCCCCCTCTCTCTCTCTCTCTCTCTCTCTCTCTCTCTCTCTCTCTCTCTCTCTCTCTCTCTCTCTCTCTCTCTCTCTCTCTCTCTCTCTCTCATGTGCAATTTAATCGACCTCTTCCTGGGCATTGAAAGTGCAATCGCAAAACATATTTGAATGCAAGATTATTGATTTATGAAGGAGTATTTCTGTAATTCCTCCCAAAATCTAAAAACCACGAACGTCGTTTTGGGGAAGCAAGCTAGAAAAATTTATGGAGAAATTAGTTTAGCGTAAAATCTAGAAAATTTTTATGTCGTAAATACGTTAAGCTAACACGAAAGCTTATGATCACGGAAAACGTCAGGTCAAGCTGACAGCAAATATAAATAATATAAACAGAATGTCAGTGTCTTGATTTTACTTGCCAATTTCACATGACGATGTGTGTGTATATATACATACATACATACATACATACATACATACATACATACATATATTTAAAAGACACCCCGAGAATCTTCACTTCCTGAACGTACGTACGATTTTATATAGTCCCTCCCTCTCTTGGTGGCCACGATTCCGTTTTCTTTGAATCCGGTTTCAAACATGCGGAGGCGCAGTGCTTTTTTCAGTCTGAGCGGGCACACAAATATTTAAGTGGTCGCATTTCTTCTTCTAACCTTTATACTGAGATAAATAATGCGAAATTATTTGTAATTTGTATATGTGCGTTACTTCATCATTTTTCAGGTGGTAATAAATGATTATTGATGCATAATGTTAATAGGAATTAGGTCTGAAACTATATATCTATAATGTTGATGTTGACTGTCATACCTCCATTGACAAATTCCTCTTTCCGCAGTTGACCACGAAGCGAAGGTGACCTCAGATGACCAAGCTCGTTCGTTGCTGAATAAGTTTTTGGGAGCTCAAGTCCTTATGACAGGTGTCGAATCCATGATGGCTTCTTCTTCCATCTCGGAGTCATCCAGGTGAGTCTCGAATCTCGGTTCAGTGTGTCGTAATTTATTTTCCTCCTGATTTGGACGTCAATATTATTCGTATATTTAAGTGGTTTCATGTCAAGTAAGAATCTTTTTGGGCCGTTGTGTCGGATACGGAATTAAGTCCTGAGTCATTTATTTTATTGTTTAACTGGGAAATTAAAAAATGTTTCACTGTCATGATAAGAACCCAGATTTTGTTATCATTATTATTATTTATTATTATTATTATTATTATTCGGAAGATAAACCCTATTCTTAAGGAACCAGCCCACGGGGGCCATCAACTTGAAATTCAAACTTCCAAAGATAATGGTGTTCACTTGAAGGAAGTAACAGAAGATAATGGAAAATACAAAGAGAAGAAATCAGTTACTAGAAAAGAAAGAATAAACTTTAAAAAATTAATAAACAAATAAATAGAAATGTAAGTTAATTGTAAAATACACCAGAAAATACATTGTAGACATTTTAAATGCCATCTTCAGAAATAATAATAATAATAATAATAATAATAATAATAATAATAATAATAATAATAATAATAATAATAATAATAATCCAAGTTCTACTCTAATAGCAATGATATTAGGGCCTCATGGGGTTTCTTCTTCCCATGATGTGTACGCTGATATGGCAGTTTTTCGCCGCCCCATCTCCCCCCCCTCACCCCCCTTCACCACCATATGAAAATCAAACGTATCAGTAGACATACTTATGGATATAGAATGTCTTTTTTATCTGTTTCCGGAAACAATCGTACTAGTTTTGGTGTTTTCATTTTTTTTTTCTTAAAAAAAAAAAAAGTTAACTTAGATGTAAAGACCTTTCAGCATATTATTGTTCACCATAGGTTCAGGTTCAGTGACGAATCCAGTGGCTTATTCAGTCTTTGAAATAGAATCATTAATAGGTTTTATTACCAGAAATAGAAAAAAGTCTATTCTTGATTTTATAGTGACTCCCACAATTAAGTTAAAGAGCTCTAATGTCACCCGTACAATCTGGTTTTTTGTAATTGACGGTAGATTTCCGCAGACGATATCGCTGAAGTCAATCGTGATTGGCTGCTCAGGCGTTTGAGCACCCGCCATTGGTTACAGTGACATATGCTGTCGATTTTTACTGTCAGCTCTAAAAATAATTATAGTTGTTGGTTACATACCGTAACATACCATGATAGTTTGTGCAGAAAAACTACAGGAATAAACTGCACTAATTATGAGAGTCTCTCTGTATTAGAAACAAGTTGCAACACTCAGGTCTTGTTACCCAAAGTATACCCATTTGAATGACATAACCAGATGCATGACGCATGAACACGTGATGTTATTTCTGCCCGTTAGGTATTGTAAACAGGCCCAAGCATTGTCAACATTTGGAGTGTTGCGAAAACATCTGAGGTGGTAAAAGGGTGTTTACGAGGAGAAATCATTTACTGTTCTTGCGCAACGCTCGGTGCAATGCTCAGGTGTTTTGAAAGCGTCAGGGACGTAGCCTATGTTAAAGATTTATTATTATTATTATTATTATAAAACACCAGGATTAGTACATCTTGATGAAGATGACCTACTCCAGTATATACAAATTACTGTTGAACGCAAAAATATGGAATACATTCTGCTACGTATTAGTCGTTATAAGCTACAGACCTTCGTTTAACATTTACACGCAATAAAAATTTGCATACTTAAAAGTATGAATATTGTTCCTTGCCTAAAATAATGTTTATTCAGAACGAACCCAAATACAGGAAGCGTGCCAGTAGCTGTTGAGGGAGAGAGAGAGAGAGAGAGGTGGGGGGTGGGGGCACGATTCAGATAAATTATATAAATTAGGAAGCAAAAGAGGATAATAATTTCAAAGTTAAGGTAGGAATAAGTCAAATGACACACACACACACACACACATTATATATATATATATATATATATATATATATATATATATATATATATATATATATATATATATACATATACATACACACACAGCATGTACTGGGTTCGATCTCTGGGTGGGGTAGAAATGAATTTCCTGTTGAGCAATACCCCTTTTATGATGTGTACTGTCTCTAGGAAGTTTTTTTTTTTTTTTTTTTTTTATCTTTCCTTGCTGTTTCAATTTACTTTCAGTATTTGGATAATGTTGGCTCTTACGTCGTGTGGGTGTCTTATGATGTCATAACTTGTGTTACATTTTTGTTTTTACGTGTCATAATTTTTTCGTGAATTTAATATATATATATATATATATATATATATATATATATATATATATATATATATATTATATTTTAATTTAAATATATATACATTAAATTTAATTTAAATATATATATGTATATAAATATATATATATAGATATATAGTTCATTTATCAAACCATTAAATATATTCATATCAAAATGATTCATGTCACAAACGAATTGGAAACTAAAGTTACCTCCACTTAATCGAAACAACAACAGCAGCAGCAGCAGTCGTAGCCATAAGAGAACACCCTCTAATAAAAAAAAAGTGTGAAAGCCACCATTTGAGTCATAAAACCCGGTCATCCCGCAGGACTGTGACCGGCAACGACGGCGTAGCAGTCACGACCAAGCAAGCCAGTGGCCACAGCGCGAGTGCGGCAGCCAAAGATGGAGCCCTCACCCATCATTCCAGCAAGTCTTTCAGCACAGGACCCCAGACCACCTCTGCCAAGACGTCCTCGATCTCCAATCAGGTAAGGCCACTTGGTATTGTCGGCGAGAAGTCAGGCTTCCTTTTTTTTTTTTACCTGTACGGGATTGCGTGGAAGACTTCCTCGTTGTGGCTTCGTGGGTCTGTTGACACTCGCTTGATTTCCCGCCCGTTTAGATGTTGGATCAGATGATGATATTATTATTATTATTATTATTATTATTATTATTATTATTCAGAAGATGAACCCTAGTCATGTGGAACAAGTCCACCAAAGGGGCCACTGACTTGAAATTCAAGCTTCCAAAGAATCCGGTGTTCATTTGGAAGAAGTAACAGAAGGTAATAGGAAATGCAAAGAGAAGAGATCAGTTATTAGAAAAGAAAATATAAATTAACAACCTAATAAATAAAAGATAAAGATGTAAGTAAATTAACGTAATTGGCAATTGTACACGAGATACAGATATGAATTTATATAAGTATAGGATGTGAAAAAAAGTTAATATATGACTATGGACGTGTTATTATCTAACTTACAAAAAAGGCAGTTTGTAAAAATGGGTACATTATGATAAAACGGACAACCTAGGCATGATCTGTAATTGCATATATATTTTCAATTTCTCATTTCTCTTAACAGTTACGTCATGTTTCTTTCCTTCAGATTCGTAAGTGATACCTATTACATTGTAAATGGCTGTCTTGATAATGACACCAATGAATATCCTGTCTTCAGAGAGCAGATTTCTTCATGAGAATATATGCCCAAAGTTTAACTTACTTTATATATCAGATACCTTAAGTACAACTGCGTTTGAGCTCAGTTATTGTCGAATCTTTTTCAGTACACCTCAGCTAAGCTTAAGATAGTATTTACAGGTCTTGAATCAGTCGGCATAGTCAGAAACAGTAACCACCAGTACAGTGCAAATCACTCAACTTTTTTGAGCACAGTGCCCTGAAAGTAGTTCCACTTTAGCCAATGGAAAATATTTGGTTATGATACGTTTGTGTTTAAATTTCGACCAGGGGGCATTCTACGACGTGGGCACCAAAAAACATATCCATGTCTGTACAGATAGTTTACTTTTATCTGAAAATATTAAACATACCCCGTCTTTTATGATATATGGTATGATAAACCTACAGTAATATAGTAATGTACTTTTATCCCCAAAACTATCATTTCCTTCTACGTCAGTTACGTCAGCTGTACGTCCCTTTACAATATTTTTATGGTAATGCATATTGTTGTCTCTCGATTGATTAGAAAGTTTGGTTCTGTTGTGGGATATTTTATTTATATAAATGAATTTTGTGCGCAGAATTTTTCCCTGTCGTTTAAGACCTTTTTCGTATGCCAAACCAGATGTCAGGACAAGACCAACATTCTAGCAGAAATTTCTGTGCATAACTCAAGTATTCTTGTAGCGCACTTAGGTTTCTGGGTATAGTTCGTTGTTTTCAAGTGTTCTGTCAGTGGGTTCAAGTGTCCAGCATTTGAAATCTATTGATACATCTTGTTTACTCCCACTTTTTCTATTATAACACGTGAGTGCCATCAAGTGCCTGCTGCCAGCGATTGAATTTTTTTTTTTAGAATCTGAAGAAATGGAATCTAACAAATTTCTGTTTTATATACTGCCTTCAGATGAACACACTTCTTGACATGCCACTCTTCTTCAAGACATGTTATATACTCTTCCTCAATATATATATTATATATATATATATATATATATATATATATATATATATATATATATATATATATATATATATATATATATATATATATATATATATATATATATATATATATATATATATATATATATATATATATATATATATATATATATATATATATATATATATATATATATATATATATATATTAGGTGCCTCATGAGAAAACAAGCCAGCATTCACAGCCACATTCATCTTTTTACCTGTTCTACTGATTTTGTTGAGATTAAGCTGTTTTCGTTCCTTCACATTTTTCTGCATTGCCAGCAGTATTGAGAGAACATCCTGGGATGATGAAAAATGGCTTGACTTTCATCAAAGAAACTCTAATAAAAGCGTTTCAGCCTCGGAGACAATCTTTGAAGTATAGAAACGCTACCCATTTCGCGAGAATTGTCATTCATCGCAGTTATGATTTGTAATGGTAAAGCGTTATTATGGAACATACCATAAGATTGTACACGTCATCCACGAACACCCAAGGAGAATGTGAAATTATTATAAACCAGAACAGGGTTGACGTTGAATAACAACTATTTTACATACCAGCAATAAAAAAGGATAATTAGATTAACAGAAATAAGAGTGCAAATGGCAAAAAAGAGTAAGATTTGAGAGAACACCCAGAAACCTGGGAACTCAAGTCTCAAACGCAGGTCACAGTGTATCTTCAGCATACTTAGAAGTGCCCTCGTTATTGGAATTACATAACGGCTATTTAAGAGATGACTTAAGAATTAAGTCTTGGGCTGCAGTCAAGGGCGAGGAATTAACTTAGATTTCTATTTGTTGTCATTGTTTTTCATATAATCATTATTAGTTATTAAACTAAACCGCGTCAGTACTTTGACACTACCTTGTCCTTCCTATAACTTGGAATGTTGTGTTCTGAGTACATTTTACTCTTTTTTTTTTTTTTTTTTTTGTCTTGATGTGATACAGAGATGGTGACGATAATTTGGATAATTATTTTCTTTATTTTTCCTTTTTCCTTTCACCTTGCTCAGAGTTCATTGTCACACAATCCACTGGTGGGCTTCTTTTGTTGACATCTGATCATGACAAACGAAAATTTTTGGCCTAGTTTTAATCGTTATATAATTATCATGTGATAATGGCTGGCCATCACTGCTGAGATCTCTAGCAGTGCTGGTGTTTTAATAATAATAATATTATTATTATTATTATTATTATTATTATTATTATTATTATTATTATTATTATTGCTGGTGCTGTCCATCAAAACTTGCAACATTCAGGTAACTTTTCTGGATGCATTATAATGGTCTGTGGCATTTGGCAATTGCTTTTTTTCTGTTAGACCAACGGGAAAGGTACCATTTTGTAACATTTATTCATAACGGAAATGGAGTCCTTAACAAACCTTTGCTGAAAAATTCACTGTGTATCGAAGTATTTACTTTATAGCGAAGTATATTCACTTTATATATCACACTATGTAATCTTAACTACCCTCGGTGTTTGGCGACGGCAGTAACACGCTAACTACAACTCTGGTCAATTGATCAGCGGAATTACGTTATTGTGAAATGCCAGACATCTGTGTCGCACAGCTCTCGGCTCACGTTTGCTTAGGTCTTGGTTCACTCCTGGCATACCACCCGTAAATAGGTACTTGCATTTACTGGGTCAAGAGAAAAAGAGCGTGGGGCTGACATCCTCATCCGTGAAGATTTGTCGAAGAACCGGGACACCGTACCCTGAAAGCAGGGAAGAAGATGGTTGGATATATATATATATATATATATATATATATATATATATATATATATATATATATATATATATATACATATATATATATATATACATATAATATATATACATATGTGTGTATGTATGAATGTATGTACAAAGCAAAACATTATTATTATATATATACAGACCACGCACATGTTTCCTAATTCATCACTACATTTCGGCCATAAGGGAAGTTCACTGACACCGTTGCTTTAACCCCATGATGCGTATGTCACTTGAGGGGTTTCATATTTAACCCCGAGGCCCTCTCCCCCCACCCCTTTTGTCCCTGGCGCTCTGAAGGCCCTTCTGCCTAGTTCAGCTTTTGAAGTGGTCTCCATTTGGTTGTTATTGGCTCCTCTTACTTGGTTTTATATTGGTTCCGTGAAATATTTTGAATCGTTCGCCTGCTTCGTTGTTGAGTTTATAAATCTGTGTTTGGTTAGCACTGTGTGATGACGTGAAGAAAAGCTCCCTGTTGACCTTAGCAAAAGCTAACTTGAGAAATAGGTCACAACAGAGAGCCACGTGCCTCTGGATTACCCATATGCCATAGAAGTTCTCGGACGCAAGCATATAAAAAAATTGTGAATGTTTACAAAGCAAGTCGGTGTTACGTGCAACCCAGGTACTGATGGCAGTGTACCATAGCACCTTTTGTGGTCCTTTAGTGAAAAACATGACTGACTTAGGTGGCTAGCCCAATTTTCTGTTTTCAGAGACTGAAATTATGAAGTGGAGAGAATGTACCAAAAAGTATTATTATCGTAACTCAATTACCTTGGGTTGCATCATACAAGTAAAAAAAATTATCTTACGAAGCAAGTTCGTTTAGAATAAAGCGGAACCATAAGAAATTATGGCAAAATTGTAATTGGAATGACAGACAGGTTAATGCAGGCGATCTCTTTGTCCTGGCGATAAGAAGAGGCTTCGTGGCATCCCCTAATCCAGTCAGCAGAGACCTTTTGGCTCGCTAGGTCATTCCAGCAGCTTTCGAGCCTGGCTGTGACCCATTGGCTCTCTCGTCACACTCTGAGGTGTTTTGTAAATTTAAGTAACCATTTTTAAAGGTATGCGATTTTTATAATGCTTCACCCTGCTCCATTTTCCGACCTTAGGACAAGGACGCCCTTAATTTTTTTTTTTTTTTGGGGAGGAGGGGTTCGTGTTCCATACCTGTCCCGACGCAGGGCGCGTATGGCTTTGGGCGCACGTTTAGGTGACGTTCCTCTGGGATAGATGGGCGATAATGTCTGGCCCGTGACGTCGCTCGGAATGGCATTTATCCATCATCATACCCGTCTCGGAGATTGACAGGCCTTCATGAGTCATTGGCAAGGGAGAGCTAATTAGGAAAGGACAAGTTTATTTTAAAATAGGTGTATGTGTTTGTATGTGCGGTCACGTGTGTAACCACACACACACACACACACACATACACATTTTGCTTGTGAGTGTTTAGTATTTATGTGAAAGTGCCCCATGCCCATACTCTCCAAATTCAGGCAGAGAGGCAGTGATGAACAAATACATTCCTTCATTAATCGATCTCTTTTTATTATTATTATTATTATTATTATTATTATTATTATTATTATTATTATTATTATTATTATTATTATTCACTTTTTATCATTCTGAAGTTGATTCCATTTATTTGAGATATGAGTTCAAGTAAGGTTTCTTTGCAGCTGAGGTTGAAAAGTCTCTCGTACTGTTGAATGCCTTTCCCATTACTAAAGAAAAAAATTGGATGGCCGGGATGATGTGCATATTTTTAACTATACATTTTTCTATACGGCGAAGGGATTATATGGCATTCTTAAATTCACTCGCATGCCATTACGGCAGGTGTACTCGCAGGGAAGACTGCCTCACCTTGCATGGATAGCTGCACTGCATTTAGTGCATTATGGCATCTTACATGATTTCTGAATTCAGTTAGTGTGAGAAATCAGGGAGGACAAAGTAATTTAGCAAATGATTCCTGCGGAAGAAAATTACTTCAGCGAAACATTCCATTTCCAAGGACAGTGATCGCACTCTGTACAGTCAGGTGTTAGTGTGGAATCGTAACGTTGGTGGGTATGAACGCTTTTGTAAAAATATAGTACATTAGTGTACTGACTTATTAGCCAAAGCACTGCCAATTGGAGAAGAATTTCTAGACCACTGCTGTCACTGTTTTTGGATTATTCCTTGGGTCTTCTCTTTCTTGGTAATAAAACCTAATTCAGGTGAATTTCCACGTGGCTGGAAATCGTTTTAATTTGTTAAGGAGTTTCACCAGGCTTCGGAGTCATTTTTTAAAATCGCATAGGTCCGACCCAACGGATTTTGTCCTTTATGAGGGCTGAGTATGTGTGCAGAACAAAGTTAAAGAAGTGGAACAGCTAGATGGGAAAGAGGCCGGTGAAAACGGGTAAAAGCTGCTTGAGGAATGATGCAAGGAAACTTTCTTGCAGCCTACATAGAGCGTACAAGGCACACTAAAGGCTGAACCCCATTCTTTACGAGTATCGCCTAAAGAAAGCATAAAAGAAAGAAAACTTTCCCCCATATCCTCTGGTAAAACTTGCAAACGGACAGAACAGTCCTCTGTTCCCAGTTCGGGCCCTGTCAGTCCAATTTTGTGAACTGAAGTCGCGATTCTTATTCTGCATGGGCACGTTTTTCAATCTCTAAGGACCAAGACGGCTCATAGAAGGGACTGGGGTCGAAGTAAAGTACTCGAGTGTTATTGATGTGTACCCCGACTAGATTCCTGGGTATCTTGGGTTCTAGGGGACAGCAGCCTACCCGATGGAAAGGGGGGATTTCTTAGGTGAGACTCGTTTATATTTTATATATATATATATATATATATATATATATATATATATATATATATATATATATATATATATATATATATGTATGTGTGTGTGTGTGTGTGTGTGTGTGTGTGTGTGTGTGTGATGTCTGTGTGTGTCCAGGGTACGATCTGGGATCTTTTCCCTATTTTTGCCCAGCGAAGTGTTTAGGTATGCTTTGTTCTCCGTTTTTGCGTCCATACATTAGGTATATTGCGTGAGTGTATGTGTATTTGTAAGCACCCACACGCGCTCGAGTTCCATCTGGGTGTAAGTGTTGGCGGGCGCGGAGGCGGAAGTGGGTATCTGGTTGGCAAAGCAGGTGTCACGTCGCCTTTGCCAAAGAAACAAACAAAGAGAAACACGCACACACACACACACACACTGCCTTCGGTAACTTCATATCGTGGCATCACCTGTCGAGTCTCCTTTTTGCTTGTTTGTTTGAACTTAAAGAATAATTTTTTCCCTTTTTCCTCTACGTTCACTTCTGAAAATGTTCCGTGATTGTTATTTTAGTCTTGGTTAAGTGGCCATTATGCCGCGTCATTTTATTTCTGGTGTTTGTTCTGATGACAGACTATATGCTTGTTTGTCTGTCTGTCAGAATGTGACAGTGGAAATCTCGAATTGTAAGCATGCCACCTTGGCATTTAATTTTTTTTTATCATGGCGGGGAAAAAGACAAAGTTGCGTATTATTAGAACAAAGTAGTATTTAGACTCAAGTAAAACCATAATCAAAGCACAAGTGTTTGAGAGTTGAAATGAACGCTTTCCAGGAAATTTGTAGACCGTGAGTGCATGCCAAAGATTGGTTGAGGGAAAGGGCAGCTAGCAGGTGTGTGGAAGGAGAGGGGGAGGAGGAGGGTGAGAGGAGGAGGAGGTTTAGGCCCTGTGAAGGGTAGGAGGGGCCATGTTGAGACTCAAGGTAATTCGAGGCCAAAGGGGTATATTCATAGTCTGAGGGAAGACAGCTAAGGTCTGGGGAGGCATCAAGTTCACGTGTCAGACGAGGGGAAAGGGGAAAAGAAAAAAAAAAGTTACAGAGAACGATGAATGGGAGCCGAAAATTCGCTTGTCGTAATTCTGTATCTTTTTTCTTCAATCCTTGAGTGGCTGGGAAATGAGGAAACAATACCTAAGTACTACTACTGCCGATGTACAGGTCTGGCACATGCTGTAACCTCTGCTTCTGCCGCTGATGCCGTGCAGGGCTATTAATACCGAGGGCCCAAGAAGGCGTTGGTGGTT
The DNA here is from genome assembly GCF_040412425.1 of Macrobrachium rosenbergii. Taxonomy (NCBI): domain Eukaryota; kingdom Metazoa; phylum Arthropoda; class Malacostraca; order Decapoda; family Palaemonidae; genus Macrobrachium; species Macrobrachium rosenbergii. Next base: position 32,762,770 of record NC_089768.1, read on the forward strand.
TCTGGCCTCGAGTAGGTCTGGGGAAGGTCTCTGTGCCATGACCAGCCATCCACTTATATGAATGCATGTTTTACGTGACTGACAGTAGACAGAGACGTTGGGTCTCTGTGACTGCCTAGGGGGCTTTGCATATGATCCCCTCTTCCCCGGCGATGAGGGCAGTGAAGAAGCCTCGGCGTGGCACAGTTGGTATCTGGTAGGAGGGTCAGGTTTAGGAGGGGGAGGGCCATGTGGCTGGCTCCAGGGTTTCGGAGGCAGTCCACGTTAGCTAGGTGTTGGGATCAGACGCACCTCTGCGCTGCCGCTTTTTCTCTTTCCTCCTTCTCCATCAGAACATCTTGTGGAGGAAGTTGGTCGTGGGCGGATCCTTTAAGAAACTCCTCCCCCGTTTCACCTACGCCACGCCATAAAAAGCGGCAACTACAGAAGCCCCCGCTCCCTCTCTCACTCTCTCTCTCTGCCCCCCCTACCCGCTGCCCCACGTCACGAAGGATTCCACCAGAAATATTTGCTCTTGCCCCCCTACAAGTTAGCCCCGCCGCTACTCACAGGTGGGTATGGGTATCCTCTGAAGGAAGGCAGGAGTGGAAAAGATGACATTTTTCCTGTTTTGACCCCGTGTTTCGTTTCTGCCTTGCTGCAAGTCGCCATGTCAACCGTGGTCATTGGGTTGTGATCTTTACTCAGTTAATTAGTGAATGGTGTGGCATCCGCTCTGTTTGATTTGTGAAGCCTTGTCACAAGAGAATAACTCATCAACTCTGAGGAATATTGATGAGAAGTTGTTCTTTAATGATGTCTTGAATAGAATTGTCTTTCGTTTCAACAGGGTTGCTTGGAAAGTTTCCCGAAATCAAATCACTTTAAGGCTTAAGGTGCCGGTTCAATACTGAGCTTGGCTGAAGGATAATGGGTAGTTTTATCACCTGGGAGTTGTCACATGGTCGGCTTAGGAGTGAATGTTGTGCATATTGGTATATCTCTGTGTTAAAATGTATATTTTGACCTTATGCAGCTCTAATAGTATTTTGCACGGTATTTATTTTTACATTTTTCAGTCTCTCTCTCTCTCTCTCTCTCTCTCTCTCTCTCTCTCTCTCTCTCTCTCTCTCTCTCTCTCTCTCTCTCTCTCTCTCAACCAAGAAATTATGAACAAAATCATGAACATTCCCTGGAGCTATTGTTGCACTGTGGTCCAACTGTGTAGGAGGCCTGAGTCCAACATGTGTTTAGAGTACATTGTTTTTTTCAGTTTGTTTAATCATCATGACGCAGGTTTTCCATTTCCAGGCCACCTGGATATTGTCATTTTCCATAATTCAACATTGATTTCATTTTATCTTAATTTCTGTCTGTAATTCATTTGGTCATATTAGTGTGCCTCGCATTGTTCAGTTTAGGTTGAATGACTATGTGATATTTGAGTTTGCTGGTTGTCAAATAATTGCTTGACTGCTTTGAAGTGTTGGCTCAAGTCTCTTGGTTGATTAGAGTCTGGAGGTCCATACCAGCGTACCATACTCCCTTTCACGCCCTACAGGGCCTCTGCTGGCGTAAGGAGACAATATTATATTTCCCAGGATTTCAGAGGACGCCTTCTGTTAACAGACAGGAAAGCGTATGTCACCAGAACAGATATGTTCCTTTCAAGGTTTTCGGAGTCTTTCTTACTAATCGTATGTATATAATGAAATTTATCCCTTCAGGCAGTGTAGCGAGAGAATTCAAGCAAAGCAGGTAGCCATTCCTGCAGTAGAAATAGTTTTTGTGACATCAAAAGGTTCCTGATCAGTAGAGACAACTGGGAGGGATTTCCGTTTTTCGTTCTCTGTGTCTGGTGATGACCCCACGAATCCTTCATTTCGCCTTTTTCCCGTTCTCTTTCTCTTTGTATTGTTTCTTTGTATCGTTTCTTTCGTTCTTTGTTGATTAACGTCGCTAACATTGTATTCCTTTATGGTCATAGGGCTTTTATTCTTAGCCGTATTTCTTGTATTCCTTCCCCATTTCATTATGCCTCATTTTCTGAATGTAGCTTTCCCTTTTTTTATTTGTGTTTCTTTATAGTCCTGTATACATCCTAATTCAACTTCGTGACTATTATGATTTGCCCTATAATTATCCACTTCTCATTATTCTCCTCTTCCTCATTCCCACCTCATCCGTCACGTCAGGACATCTTCCCTTATCTCATACCTCCCTCATCATTCATCCCCTTCTCATTTGCTTCC